>NC_031497.1:25926840-25938930 GCF_000237925.1 Schistosoma mansoni | reverse complement strand
CATTATTCGTGTGCTGTGTGTGGGAAATGAAAGCGAACACAGGAGGCGGTTGCGGTAAATACATCAGTGTGTATGTAGTGGAAAAGTAAACAATGTAGCGGATATTTAGGCTAATAATCGGCGAGTCGTCGGATATTTGGGGGAAAAGTCGACAAATCGTCGGATATTTAGAGTGAAAATCGGAAATTCGTCGGATATTTAGGGGAAAAGTCGACAAATCGTCGGATAATTAGAGTGAAAATCGGAAATTGGACCAGCTGCTTTTCCTCGTTTCAGATTACTTATAGCCTTTTGAACTTCAAGTAGGGTCGGGGGGCCTACCTCAATGTTCCATTCAGGTTTTCTGGGAATAGTGGGTAGTTGTGCAGTAGCTGAAGGCCAGCTAAACTGCTCCTTAAAGTGTTCCGCCCATCGTTCTAAACGTTTAGGTTGAGAGCAGATAAGGGTTCCGTCTTTTTCGGAGATTGTCTCACTTACACTTGACTTCTTAATTCCGGTTTCTTTTATTAGTCTGAATAGTTGCCTGGTGTTGCCTACAGCCGCTGCCTTTTCTATCTCTTTTGCTTTCGTTGCCCACCACTGCTCACGATCGTTCCTTAGACTTTTAGTTAACCTAGATCATTTATATTACCAGAGTTATGAATGCTTAATAACTAGGCTAAGTCTGAATGTTAATTTTCGAGTCGCTTAAAGTGGTAGAGAAAGACCCTGCCGAAAAATTCTGTGCATAGTTTTGTAGACTTCTAACCTAATCAACTAACTGATGCCATGTCATATACTCTTAAAGCAGCACTGGAGGCTTAGTGATTACAGTTTTCAAATTTCAACCATTGGATTACAGATTGGTACTACGCTTAACCCTTCACAAGGTATAGCTTGAAGTCAAGTAAATAAATTTGTACTTTGCGAGTTACAACAAAGGTAACATTGGGGACAACTGTTGAACACTCCATCTCTTATCTGGTATACCATCAAATATCTAATAAACTCTAAAGGCAAATTGTGAAAAACACTGAATAATCTAGCCTAAAAATGTGTTTTATGTCAGATATATATATACAAGAAGAAATCACTATTAGTCAAAATGAGACCCAAAAAAATGAAATAGCTATAAACACCCACATATTTTGGCATAGGAAAAAAAATTCTGTAAGACATACAGAAACAGAAAAAAAACTCTGGAAAAATGAAACATTTGACCTATGAAAAAAAGTAAGACAGATTACTTTTAATCTTTTGTCTGGTAAAGAAATATGGAAGAAGAGGAAGAAGAAACAGGAGGAGAAAACATAAATTTATGCCTTCCACCACCACTACCATCATAATTATCAATATAATCAGTTTACAAATTATATTGCTCCAAAAGGTAGAGAAATGTACAAGGTTACTTAGTGAATAATTCATAATATATAAGTGTCCTTTGCGTTAAATTAAAAAAAAGTGTAAGGCAAGTTAGGAACTGATAAATGGGTTATGCGTATACATCGATATATATATTTTCTGACAGACATATAACGAATGTGTGTATACTAGTTTATCAACTATGGAGGAAGGTAGATAAGTTATTCATTAAGACAGATTCTTGGTTGTGTTTGAAGCATCTGTTAGCGTGGTTAACGCGTATAATAGTTGAAACATAACCTGTAGCCATCAGTCAGTAACAGAAAACATAGAATTTAACATGAATATAAGTCACGTCAAGATCCCATAGCTCATCATATCAGTATGGAGAGTAATGAAATAATAGAGATGGAAAATAGAGGTAGACAAGTAATATTAACTGCAATAGAAAGCTAAACACGACGAATGTAGTCTTGGAAAGACAAAAGGAACCTCCATATCCACTAACCCAGTTAAAGCGCCGGATATTCGCTTTTCATCCTCTTAACCGCGTAAACAACGCCGCTAGAAGGTTGTGAATAGGACTTCCCTGGCAGTGACTGTATACGCGTGACCATGTGAAAGCATTTCGAGAAAGAGGACTCTCCCCACCCTCAGCCGTACGAGAGCATTTGGGAGCACAATAGTATGTGGTCACAGGATGAATTTATAGATGCTCGATGACCTTTGTATTCGATCACTACCATAAGCAAAGTACTGGTCGCATTTAATCTTATAATGTTAAGTAGGTGGTGGTTGGCAACCTATATTCCATGAGAGGTAACGGACGTAGGTAAGTAAGTGATGCTGAAATCAAGCTTTCTTTTCCCATATACAGCCATATTAGCCAATATTGTACGTTGGGCGTAAATAATGGTTAGAGGTGAGTACCATATGCCCTAATCACTTCAATTATTAAGGGTTTACGGCCCAATAAACAGACATGCTTTTTTATCTAATCCTACTAACTACAAGTAAATAATTCCGCTTTTTCGTTTTATAACTGCCTTGGTTATTTACTTTCAATCGGCTGAGTGTTGTTATCAAAGAAGTATTATCACGAACAGTCGTTCATCATAATCATCATAACAGAAACAAGCAAGTACTTATTCTATAGTTCTAATCAATTAGAATAGTCGAAAGCAGGGAACCATTGACTTATCCATTGACTGTGCACACCCTTAGCAGAAAGAAAGAGATAGCTTACATACTTGTCCGAATTATTTATTAGAATTAAAATAACAACATTATGTGTTTGTATATTAAGATTATAATTAGAAAATCAGTCAGTCATCAAAAAACAATGTAAACCAAGCAGCGGTACGTAATGGTTTGAACTGTTAGATTTCCTAAGACGGGTGAAGTGATTAGCAAGCCAAACTACTTTATTTTCTACAGTCATACTAAGGCATTGACACAATAAAATATCATTGAAAACTTTGTTTGATGAAAACCAACCATTTTAACAAAACAGACAAGCAATCACAATTCTTTTTAGAGAAATTATACTTATCACTTACTATAGTATACGAGGCAGATTTATCTGGACAATTTTGATGCTTCGGGATGCAACATGATGATGGGACAGTTAATCCTGGATAATCATTCATTCCATTGATGCCACAACAATGAAGCTGTAGAAGCAAAAGAATATAATAGATGGAAAAACATCAATGAAAACATCTGCGATTGTCTTCTTTTCTAATAAAATGACAAATGAATTGAGTTTTATAATCATCTTTATAAGTGAATAACCATTTAGTATAGAACAATGTCATGTTTGTCCAGGGGATTTTTTAATGTTGATTAAACTATATCAATTAATTTGGAATTTGGCCACTAAGTGGCTCAACATTGTAGGCACTATCTTGAGTTTTTAAGAGTTTGCATGTAGTCAGCGATAAATCCTGCACTTAAGTTTTGTTCCAGTTAGCACTCCATAATAAGGTGTGTTTGTAATCTTCAGAGAACTGATGCTTCCTGTGGGTTTCGAACCCGCGTCACCAGATCTATGAACAATTATGTGACAGTATTTATTACGCAATGCCTAAAATATCGAAAAAATTATGAACCTGACCTGGCTCAACTTTAATTTATTATGAATTTGACTTCAAATTCTGCGAGTCCATCACTCATCTGAACTTTTTAGTATAATATTCAAGTAGAGCGCTAAGAATGGAAATCTAAACAGTATCCTTTACGACCTAAGAAATACAAATTTTTTGAGTGGTTTGTACAGTCTTACTAACGTTAGCTAATGAGCCAGTAGAAAATGTCACCAGTTTTGTTACACAGCTGTAATGTAAGGCAGGAAAACATTTATTTTGCCATATAAACAGTGGCAGAGTATTAGTTTAGTGATTAAAATACTCGACTTTCAACTGGTGCGTTACAAGCCCGAAACTCGCCTCACTTTATTTGCTCCATATAGTCCACAAGTATCATCAACCCCCACACTTGCGAATATAGCCAAAGTTGACTACATGACCCGTTACTTGGTTTTTGAGTCGTACTGATAAAATCACGACTCAACTGTGCTTCAAAACCAGAACATAACTTTCTATAACATGAAAAAAATGTTTGTTTTGTATTTTTCAGTTTATAGTACATCTTGATTTTACCGTTCAGTTTCAAAACACAACCTTCTGATGAATTGATATTGCCCTGAATTAATCCTATGAGATTGTTGTCAAAAATTAGATTGGAGAAAGATAATATTATAGGCAAATTTTCAGTGATCATATCCATTAAAAGGACATCAGAGAATTTAAACATTGGGGTATTTACATCGAAAGTACATTGTATCGTCGTTTTTACTTCCTTCGTCATAGTTTAAAATTTAATTTGACAGCAGATAACAACAAAATATACAATAAATTTCACTCTTTTTGGTTAACAAACAATGGTGAATATGAGTAAAACGTACACTTTGTTGTATCCAATCACGGTAGGAATCACTTCTGTCGAAGTTTTCATCAACTGATTCATTTTTAAATCGCATGATAATATTTTCTAAAGCTTGAATAATCCTTCTTTCCGTCTAATATAGGTTAAGTAGTTACAATTTACTTACTTCAACTTTAAATACTAAACACAAAGCTGCTGTGGCTATTTCAACTCCGAACATAATAGTTAAACAAATAGAGTATGTTCCAAGTAGGCAACGAGATTCATGATAGGCTCCACAACATCCAAAAACAGCCACAACAATTGTTAATAATCCTAGACCGATAAGAGCATATAATAAGTTCTGCATTTTATCAGCATGTCCAGAACGAGATACTGCACTTTGAATTAATGAATCCACATAACAATATATGGCAAAACATAGTATTGCGGCACCAATTAACTATTAACAATGAGAATATATTGATAAATAGGAAAATAATTAATCCACGTACAATGGATAAAACTTATGCGACGACTGATTTTGACAAATTAAACAGATTGGTCTATTAATTAATAGGTTTGGTCCACTAAATGACTGAAATAACCGTGAGTTTTAAATATTGTATTAGCTTGTTAACCGTCATGAAACTTGAAAATAACATATGGAAGAATTAACAAATCTAAACTAAAGTACTTTGATTTCAAAGCAAAATGGAGGGTCATAACACAAATCTCTAATGTCTACAATAAAGTTTATCTTAGACAACCAAAGACGGCACGAATATATACTGGCTCAAGTCATTACATTAAATTGGGACAGAAAAAGAAGAGAAGCACAAGAAAAACGATCATGCTAATTTGATTAAAAAGTCGAATGAAAGGATATGATCGAAGAATCAGATGAAAGAATATGTCCAGCTCATACACTTTTACAAACGACTGAGTTCAGTAGCCAATGACTTTATAGTTTGATTGTGACATCCCTTCTATTTAATTATCCTATCAAACTTGGTCACCGGCTACCATGGGACTGCATCTCCTCACAATGCTCCACTGCCTTATGGATCAGACCTTGAGGTCAAAGGCTTCGGGTGTGGCCTCCTAAGAAAACCACTTGCTTCAGTTTGGGCACCTGGGCAGTATCACAGCCCTCACGCAAATCAAATGAGATTTGTGTGGCGCATATGTATCTGGTGCCTCTTCGTACCAATATTTATGTGTCCAAATAATAAATAATAATATCAAACTTAGTGGGCAATGAGCCAGGTTACTTTTTTGCGAGAAACGTTTATTTGATTTTCCTTATTTAGGTGTATGTTTAATTAAACATTAGCTACACCGAAAAATAGATGATTTAGTTAGTCAGTAAGGATGGCTTTTTTTATCTTGCTTGGTCTCTATACCCTTATAACGGAAATCAGTTGAGATAATATAACATTGATCGAATGTAGACTTCTCTTTTCGTGTACAAGCGTATATCACTGAAGTCAAATAAAATAAGTATATATTTTGAGTCAAACGAAATAACTAAGTGTGAAATTTCGAGCACTGTAGAAACTTTAGAATTAAAAACAAGCCAAAAAAATTATGGAACGATTTTTAAGACCCTGTATGCTCAGCTTAAAATTATAGACATGATATCAATGATTCTTCTTCACTATGCTAAGAATAGTTTAACGCATTTAATCACATTAGACACAGACACATTTTGGAAGAAATTTTGAGATTATTTATTTACTCAAATACTTATGAGAATAACTTTTTGCCAAAGACTAATTACAAATCGGTTTTCTGTTTTATATCGTCAATTTGTAGACTTTTTGGTCAAACAATGACTCGTCGCCCGAGGGAATTGAAACTAGATGAGATAGGAAAATCAGTGTCACAACACTCAACAGGAACCGTGCTGATTCACACAGAAACAGAGAATGGCTCTCGCTTCCGATCAATTGCAGCTGCTACTTCAACGACAACAGCGGCGTTTTAGAAAGAATCAGTTGGAATTTATGGGCAAATTACGCACACGGCTGCTGAATCATCCATGCTTTGGAGATGTGATGAAGGTTAATGAATTAGTACCGAGTTGGAAAGTGACTGCAGAATGAATGAATGTGTCAGTAAAAGCCTCCATGAATCCTTGATAGACAGTAGTTTAAACGAAACAGTAGCAGTAACACATGATCCGCCTAGTGGTTCAAGAATGTCCATTTCAGACACACGTTCCGTAGTGGATCCATATCCCATTATCTCCGAAACACAATGTAGAGACAATGACTCGTCCAGCTCTCAGAAAGACGATGTCTTGCTAAATGCTTATGAAATTGTTGCAGTACCCGCCAATGAAGAAACAGAAAATAAATCGAGAAGCATAATGAACATAGTTGCACCAAATGGAACTCATCATTCTGCGAAGAAAATTATGTGATGAATCTACTTATCGGGATTCTCGAGTTGTTTTATCAAATATGGGTTATCTTCATGACTCATATGTTTTTTGAAATTTCTTATAAAAATGAGAAAATAATGTCGGATGCATCAAACGATAATCAAGAACCTGGTGAAATTTTGATATATACTGATTTTCCTAATGGTCCATTATCTACTAATGAGATTATTAATAAATTTAGTGAAAATGTTTTAGAAGAATCAGACCCTGATGATCTCAAATCAAATGTCGTTCATTCTCACGATCTAGTCAGTTCTAGTGGATTCTCTGCCCAATGCGACAAATATGTTTTGAATAAAGTCACATCAATTGTAACTTGTGGATATAAGGATCCAACATTATTTCGTGGGGGAGGATAAATTCAGAAAATTCAAAGTCTGGATATCAACTCCGAATCTTCAAAAAAAGGGAAGTGTTATTTCCCGATGAGAATTATGAATGGTAACTGTTGAGAACTGTTTATGAACCAATACGGTACATATATTCCTATTGTTTAATTATTAATTAGCTAAACTATGCACATTCATGTTCCTCTTATTATAAGCTTTATTTTGACCCATGGACTGTTATTATACGATTCACTGTTGTTGAGTTATGCCCAGTCTATTAATTACTGTCTCCCACATTCACAGCCACTTTTGGCTAGATCTTGTATAAATGTTATTTTCTGTTTTATGGTACGATGTGGTCTGTTTGGTTTGTGTATGAATGCAGTACATTTGAAATACATGATTCATATTGCAAAGGCTGGAATTGGTATTCTGGACTTAACAGGTAGAGCTAGGCGGGAATAAAGACCGATAGAGACTCTAGACTGCTTGTACGGGTTTATGCGTCATCGGTTCGGTCGATAATTCACTGTTCTCTAATTGGCGGTATCACTACGTCATATATTGGTAGGGACACAAGGCCACAAGTTATAACACTCAGTTTGTATTCATACCTTATAGATTTCACTGACTAGATTCTGTGCTTGACTAATAGGTATACTACCTAGGTGTTAGTATGGATAAGATTTAAAATGAGTAAGCAACCCCACATTTTCAGAGTGCATTGAGAAGCAGTTCGCTACTTCGAAAATAACTGAAAGAATAAGAGCACCAAACAGCTCACATAATTTTGATGGGGTTTTGTTCTCTGAGCTGGACGGTTTGGTCGTGGAGATTTCATCGTTCTTCTGAACATCATCAGCACAAACTTCGGGTAGCTCCCATAATACTTGTTCGTAACTTAACTCATATGTAAATCTTTTTATTAGGGCATAATACGACCTCCAAGACATTTCACACAAGAGTATAGTGTTAGAGAAAACGAAAATAAAGTGGTAGGAATCATGAGTCACAATATAGTGACTTTTTTCAGTCCGTTGAAACTACTGATGAAGTCGTCAGTTAAGTATTCGTTTTCTGCTAATTAGATATAATAAACTATTGTTTGTACCGAGGTGCAATGAGATTGACTTCAAGACTTACAGGAGTGAAACTCATATCCAAAAAATTGCATCAAATAAATCATACTGATCAAACAGAAAACAAGAAGTCAGTGAAATATGACTGACACAGTTCTCAGCTTTGACTCACACCTCTCACTTCTCCGATAATACTGAAAGCTTTTTTTTGTAGCATACGGCGCCCTGAGGTTCGCTGTAGATATTTTGCCTTCGAGTGTTACATTACCACTAACATATACACTACAAGCACTGTTCGGATATCTCCAACGGTTAATGTAAGAATGAATAAATGCTCAAGCGATTGTGAACCATGTGAAAGTACTTTAATATCTTGGTAATATTAAGTGCGTAACATGTTAACGGAAGAAAATTACAACTGTTGACTAGTGGGCATTGTATGTAATTTATAGGCAATTATTGAGTAATCAATTATTTTAATAGTTGAATCGTGGATGCGCACTGCTGAGGAGTCCTATACAGGGACGGAATAGCCGGCCAGTGCCCCCAGATTCTTAATGGTGGTTTAGCTTAGAATCGGTTTATGAATCCAACCATTAAAATTACAATCTTCACATATCTCCATTCTGGTAATAATTCTACCTAGAATCTTGAAAGAGTAAGCAATTAACTTTTATATGAAACTCGAGACAAGGTTTTTTATTTTTACTTTATTCCTTTGACGTGGAACGTATCGGAAAGTGTAAATTTAAGTAATCGGCCTCAAACTAAGCTTATATGTGATGGGTAGTAATGTCATCCAGGAACCCTAACCACAGCATTACGAAAGATTCCTGCATGACAAACTGCGTGGTACAGTGACTGACACTATAGGCAAACACAAATCAGCTAAAATCGCTAATACAATCAACAACAATTCTCAAATATACTTAGTAATTTGCCACGGCATACTATAACCCCAGATGTTAATCATGGCTCGATACCCGTAAAACAAGTATTAACACCAAGATGCTCGGGCTGGTTTTTGTTAAAACTAAAACTACTCTACATTCTTAATAAATGCTAACTTTTAAAGCATATCTTATTTTCGTTTACTTAAAAATATTGTTCATAAAATTAACTTGTGAGTGGACATGATTCTCGAATCTAGACAATGGAACAATTACAGCTAGTTGTCACATCAACCTTATCGTTTGTCTAGTATGCCTTATAAACATGCAGATAAAAAAGGTTTATATAAATTCATTGTTGGTTGAGTGACCAATTACACTACAGACAAAGATGTTCGAGCTTAAAGAAAAATAAAAACTTTTTAACTTATGGGTTCTGAATAAATGGTAGAAGATATATCATGACTTAGAACATTTATGCCTACCCAGAGAATGAAGAATAAGTCTTCAGTTGTAATTCAATCAACTATAAACATGAACACAACAACACTAGGAAGCTAATCTTACGATTCTTAAAAAGGAGGCACATAAAAAATCTGCTCAGTATTTGTTTCGTGAATATGGCCTACGGATACTTACGAGAAATATTACATTAAACGTCATTAATGCAACGACGAGAAACGTAGTACATCCTCTACCCATCTTCCCGCCGCTAAAGGTCGTGGAAGCGAAACGTTATGTGTTATCTAATAGTTCAGAAAAAGTAAATAGCCCGACTGTGAATTGGAAAGTTAGGTACTTATGACGTCTAAGGTTATTTCGATTTATTTACTTATTGTCACATACCTCGGCCACATGTCATTCACAAGCAATAGTAATAAAACAGTTTTAGTTGTGGATTTCCATGTCGTTTCCAAGAGCGGGGTGTCAGCCCGAGTCAGACCTAATATCGTCAAATTAAATATGAAGGAAATTCCACACCTTTCGATCTCAGAAGATTGGACATCAGAACCAGAATCGTTCGATGAAAATGATTGGGAATTCGCAAATGTGAGTTACCACATTAAATGCAACTTGGACAAAACTACGCAAATCAGAAACTTTAAAACATGCTTCGATAAAAAGTTCGCGTCCTTTACAGTAGGAGAAAGAGGGAATGAAAATAATTAAGGTTTCTGGGAACTGACAAGACCAGGTTTTGAAATGGGAAAGCCAAGAATACACATATCCAAGCTCTATGTTAGTCCTATAAGAAGTATGGAAGAAACTGTGAATTATTCTGTATAATCCATACATAAACAAGAGGATAAGGGTGAGAAGCTTCTACAAATGGTTTATGTGAATGGTGTTGTAGCATTAAATAAATCCCCAAAATCAATAGCTCTGTAGGTGTTCGACATTGATTGCTGACCACATTAGTTTTAATGGACTCACCTAGCTAAAGGCGCTCGGTCATGCATCCACACCAGACCACGAGTTCGAACAGCGTGCTCAGCGTCTCCTGCAATCACTAGCCAGTTTAAATCAGTCACTCCTCGATATATTGATAATCTATCAAATATATCTTCCAACCTCCTCGCCTCTGGCTTTTAATTTCACTGGGTGGGCGCGATTAAATTATAGGAGGTGTTACTGGCAAAGTGTTGTCAAACTACAACACCTGTGGTATCTTCAGTTTGGCCTTCCTAGTGAATGAGAATTGCCATAAGCCTTGATATTTTCTCATTCCTTAGCTGTTAAATTCAGGAGTGGAATCTTTCTCGTCAGTACAGATGAATTCTGCCTCATGTACTCTGGTTATTATGACTGCTAAAAAAACCCTAGATCTTTTCTGGTGTCTCATTGATCTGATCCCAATTCGAGAGAACGGATGAATATGCCTTGAATATAAATCATTCATCTAACTCTGTCACCATACCTAGGCCAGCCCCGTTTGAGCTGCCTGAGTGCAAAGAAGCCGAACACGGATTGTGACAGAATGAAAGCACTGAAAATCCGTTCACAGTAGTTTTTTGGGCAATAATGTTGTTCATTTTGTTTCTTCTCTCTGTCATAAATTTTAACCTTTATTCAGATCTCTTTTAACCATACTTTGTTTTTCTGTCTTCCACACCTGAGCTTTAATTATATAACTTTGATTAAAGACGTGCCATCTGCTACCTAATTTTTCTGTTGCATGTTGCCGGAATATTGACAACGATGTCGTGTTTGACAAAACCCAAGGTCACGGCGTCATTCTTTCTGTGACTGTTAACCTTTGACTGTTCTCTCGGAAGGATTGATGGGATCCTTGAAAATAGACATGTCATCCCACTTTGCTGAGAATATTTTCACTGATCCTCAGGTATTGAAATCCTGCTTATTATCTTATCTTTTTGCTGCTTAGCACGCTATTTTGTGTTGGGGGAACCTTTGACTTCATAGCACAGGCTATACCGTTTGAGGTACTTTACATTTTTGATAGAATTTGTTCTCTTTCTTACATCAGAACCGTTTGAATTGAAAATGGCGCGGAGTCGGAACAAATTATAGACACAACTAAGGTATGTCAATCTTTCGTACCAACAGGTAACCCTCGTGCTATTGATAGAAGAAACCAGAGAAGTAGTGAATAGGTCTTTATTTCGATCTTCGCGCAGTCACAGTGGAGCGTGGGATTATCTGTTCAGACAAACAAAGGCTCTCAACATTCAATATAAGATAATAGGGAATATAACGCTTACAAAATGTAAGGAAGTGAATGAATACTTGAACAATACTGTTTTAGCATATGCTTGGTTGTTTGGGGTCAACTCTTAACCAACCAACCTGAGCTGTTACATTAGCTTCCCCCTAGAATCGACTTCCGTAGGAACGTCGGTTCGATTAACCTATCTATCGATAACACCTTCGTTCTATTTCTCATCCCAAGACGAAATTATCAACTCGCTCACTATTTGACTCACAATCAGTTACGACTAACGCTTTCAACGATAGTCCATGGATGTCTCTTCATTTACTAGCTTGTCATCTTATTTTGTAGCATGTGATCTTTTCTACAACTATCGCTGACGGTTTGCTGCGTGCTTTCAAGAGAA
>NC_031497.1:25774110-25926640 GCF_000237925.1 Schistosoma mansoni | reverse complement strand
GTTGGAGGACCTCTCTCCATTATTCTATCGGCTATACGCGCTAAATGAGATAATGAGGTTTCAGGATCTTGTGCATCCAAACAGTGTTGGACGTAGCATGGGAGAGCTTGTATCCATCCTTGTTTTAGGACTGCTTCACCCACTGTGTTATCACCCATTAACACTTGGAGGTGACGCAAAAACTGTGACGGCGACCGATCACCTAGTGTTTCACCTTGAAAAAGTCTTTGGATTCTTTGACTATCTGATAATGATAAACGGTTCATTATCTCTCGTCTTAAGATGGTGTATGGTTGTGGTGATGGTGGATCTAAAATCAAGTCACGGACTTCTTTGGCGACTGAAGGAGGAAGGATAGAACACAAGTCTCTATAGCGAATCCCTTCAGATTTGATATTGTGTCTCGTGAAATAATGCTCTAGTTGAGCAAACCACAACTCAGGATCACTACGATCAAATTCTGGAAGTCGGGATTTCGTAGTCATAACAGTGTCTATCTCCACCGGTGACAAATCCTCCAGATTATGGGTTTCTATTGAGTCTGACATGAGGTATGTGACAAATATAGCAATAAAGTTAGCACGAAAAATGGTTACTATAACACGAATAACTTAAGATAATACGGAATAAACTAGTTATATACTCAACTTAGTTTACGGATAATCAGGTCTACTTTTACGATTAAGTAAAAAAAAATTAATAACAGAAATGAGGTTAAATTTGTGTTCAAAAAGGGCTCACCCCTTTCGTGCCTTAAGGTAACCCTCGTGCTATTGATAGAAGAAACCAGAGAAGTAGTGAATAGGTCTTTAGATAACTAAAATAACTCATAATGTCATTGAATAAGAAAAAGAGAATTCAGCGAAGAAAATTTTCTTTTCGACGAAATCACCTTAGAGGCAGAATCGAACCACGAATTCCATTTTCTTGATGTCCATTTGAAAAGATTGCCTGATGGTTATTTACAAAGATCTATGTATAGAAAACCCACTTGGAATGGACAATACACGAATTTCCATAGTTGGGTTCCACTGAGTCGAAAGAGGAACTTAATTCACTCTTTATCATCTAGGATTAAGCGAATCTGTTCTAGTGACACAATAAATGAAGAATTACTTCATCTTCGACAGACCCTCATCAAAAATGGTTATCCACCGAGGTTCGTTGATAGCAACTTAACATCTAGACGTCAGCAACAAATAACTTTGACGGTGCAGAAGAAAACCTTGTTTATGAATATGGAATTCAAGGGAGACACGGCTGCTGAAATCCTGAATAAACGGATTTCAAAAACGTTGAATAAAACTTTCTACACAGCCAAGCTCCGAATCGTTTTCTCTAGCCGGCCTACCATTCGGGGGTGTGTTAAGGATAAGCTTTCGCTTTGGGCCACATCGATGTGTATTTATAAATTTACTTGCTCATGTGGAACACGTTATATAGGCCGCACAAAGCGATCGCTTTCCAAACGTATCTCTGAACACTATCCAGCTTGGCTCCTAAAAGGTGAATGTAAGAAGATAACCAGTTCGATACAAGAGCACTTGATCAATTGCGGACACATTGCTCCAAAAGAGACGTCTTTTAAAATAATCTATAGAGTTAAAGGAACCGGTTCAAAGGGAGGTCGAATCAATATTTTATGCACTGCTGAGGCATTGGCAATCCATGAATTCAAGCCTGAACTTTGCGTGCAGAAACGATTTGTCCAACCTCTTACCCTTCCTTGGCCCTAATTTCCTCATTGGGTACGTTTTTTGGTTTTTTGTTTTTGTACTTTTATCTGATTATTATCGGTTTTTGTTTTTTAAATTACTATTTTACATTTAAACTCTAATCAGTTATTATTATTATTATTACCTTATACAAGTTTTCTTGATTATTACTCAGATTATTATTATTATGACCTTTGTGTTTGTCACTTTTCTTCATATCTGTCAATTGAACTATTATCTGACCCATAAATTATTTTCTCCCTTACCCCTTGATTAGTACGCCACCTCATTTGTTATTTATTGTCGAATCCATTTATAATGCAATCTTTTCTAGCCTCCTATAGAAATATATTTTCCATATCACTATATATACGAATGTACAGCTTAAGTAAATGATTTCGTCGAAAAGAAAATTTTCTTCG
This sequence comes from Schistosoma mansoni, assembly GCF_000237925.1. Classification (NCBI taxonomy): domain Eukaryota; kingdom Metazoa; phylum Platyhelminthes; class Trematoda; order Strigeidida; family Schistosomatidae; genus Schistosoma; species Schistosoma mansoni. The sequence goes on along the minus strand of NC_031497.1, from coordinate 25,924,503 downwards.
CTGAATTCTCTTTTTCTTATTGAATAGGTCTTTATTTCGATCTTCGCGCAGTCACAGTGGAGCGTGGGATTATCTGTTCAGACAAACAAAGGCTCTCTACATTCAATATAAGATAATATGGAATATAACGCTCACAAAAAGTAAGGAAGTGAATGAATACTTGAACAATACTGTTTTAGCATATGCTTGGTTGTTTGGACTTCCTCCTGTCGTGTTTAGACGATGAAGCGGCAAAAAGGGCCATTGCCAATGGTTTTACCGCAAGCAACTCATCTGCCCAAAACTGGAAGGTTCTTGATGAATGCTTTTCGTTAACAGTAGGCACGCAGCTGGGGACCATGCAGTTCCTGTCGCGTCACCAGAAAACGAGTGAGGAACCCATGGAATATCTACACTCCCTGCAGCAAGCAGCAATAGTAGCCTTCCCAAGCTTAGACGTTTCTATTCGGGAAGAAATAATACGCGCACGATTTACAGAAGGCCTTTTGCCAGGTGCACTACGACAGCACCTTCTGTACATGCCACCAAAAAGCATTCAAGACCTAAGAACCACAGTTCTCCGATTCGTTGCTGCAGACAAGCTATCAAACGCTGTCAATACACCGCATTTGTCAGCGAATGCTATTGACCAGCCTGGAGAACCACATCAGTCCGGCTTCACTCAAACTATTTCTGCGGTCAAACGGCACCCTGATAGACAGTCGCTACCAACCAGTCAACATAACCGGAAGATAAAGTGTTTTTACTGCCAACGCTTTGGACGGAGAGCCCGAAAATGTGGGCACAATAAGTTTTGGAAACCAGGTGAGACCAGTTTTTCCCATTTGTCTTCATATTATTCTGAATCAGTATATCCGATAACCATAGCTGGTAGTTTACAGGGGCTACAGACTACTATTCTACTGGATACAGGAGCTTCAGTATCCATTGTGAGAGAAGGGTTTTTAAGCACATTGAATCGCATAAACCGACAAAAACCATGTTCCTCCACACTAAAAACAGCCGGTGGTGACCTTCTGGATGTACGGTCTAAGGTGTGGTTGGAGGTAACGGTGAATAGACACTCATTCCTACACGAATTTTTAGTATGCCACACACTCACCTGGGATGTTATACTTGGAGTTGACTTCATGTTAAAATATGACGTCGTTATACATGTAGCTAAGGCGGAAGCTCGAATCGGGGAAGTAACCATTCCGACACATCGCCTTAAGAACGCAACTAAGTCGGTAGCTCACGTAGGGGTGTCAGAAGTCATACACCAGGTACAAACCAATAAACAAGTAACAGAGGATGTCCGTCTATCAACCATTTCCTTACTTCAAAAATTTAGTTCTGTTTTCTCAGAGAATATCTCTGGTAATCGGACGACCACAGTACAACACTCCATTCCCACAGGTGATCATATGCCATTACGTCAACCACCCCGAAGAGTACCGGTACACTATCAGCCTCAGTTAGAATCAATAATAAAAGAGATGTTAGAGAAAAAGATTATTGTGCCATCTTCATCACTGTGGGCTTCACCCATTGTTTTAGTGAAGAAGAAAGACTCCTCCCTTCGATTATGTATAGATTACCGTCGCCTTAATGCTATAAAAAAGCGCGACTCCTTCCCACTACCACGGATTGATACAACATTGGATGCTATGAGAGGTGCGTGTTGGTTTTCGACTTTAGACCTAGCATCCGGATACTGGCAAGTAGAAGTACGACCTCAGGATAGAAAAAAGACGGCATTTGTTGTACCAAATGGTCTCTACGAATTTCAGGTGATGCCTTTCGGGTTAACTAATGCCCCAGCAACCTTTCAACGACTCATGCAGACGGTTCTACATGGCCTGGTACCACACAAATGTTTGATTTACCTTGATGATATTATTGTGTATTGTAGCACGCCTGAACAGCATAATGCCAACTTAAGGGCAGTCTTACAGCGTATTAAGCAGCACAATTTAAAGGTGAAACCGTCCAAATGTCGACTCTTGCAGAAAGAAGTACTCTTTCTAGGACATCGCATTACAGAGGATGGGGTAGCAACAGATAAGGAAAAAACGAGCGCCATTATTAATTGGCCACAGCCGAAATCTGCGGAGGAGGTACGTAGCTTCTTGGGGCTCGCTTCTTACTATAGACGTTTCGTGCGCGATTTCGCATCCCTAGCAGCACCTTTACATCGCCTGACGCATAAAGGACGAAAATTTTTGTGGACCACAGAATGCCAACAAGCATTTAACACCCTGAAATCATGTCTTGCTGCTCCACCCATACTAGCTTTTCCAGACACTTCAGATAAAGGAGGTGAGTTTATACTTGACACTGATGCTAGCTCGTCAGCAATCGGAGCAGTCCTTTCTCAAACAACACAAGATGGACAGGAGAGGGTCATACCGTACGCTAGCCGGCGGTTAGATAAAAGGGAGACAAGGTATTCTACGACGCGCCGAGAGATGCTGGCTTTGGTAAAATTTTTGCAACATTTTCGTCACTATCTCCTAGGGCGCCCTTTTCGTGTACGCACAGACCATCGTGCATTACAGTGGCTCCGCTCCTTCCGCGAGCCAGAGGGGCAAGTGGCACGCTGGCAAGAACGACTACAAGAGTTCGATTTCACATGCGAGTACCGACCTGGAAGCCGACATACAAACGCAGACGCTCTTTCCCGCATACCTCAAACCGCAGGTACTGTTAATGCAGTTCTTAGCACGGCCCTAGAGATCGATTGGCCTTCCCTGCAAGCAGCAGACCCAGACATGCAGATTATATATCAAAGACAGTTACAGGGAAACAATAAACCATCCATGAAAGAGTTAAAGGATCAATCATTAACAACTCGTCGTATTTGCACTAAATGGAGTAATCTAAAATTATATGGCGACACGTTATTCTTAATTAACGAAGCGAGAAAACCTCTATTGGTAGTACCACGGATAAAAGTTGAGAGCATTGTGGAGCAGGTGCACCGCGAACTAGGTCATGTAGGAGAACGAAGGACGGAATACGCGGTCCGCCAGCGCTTTTGGTGGCCATCCATGCATGAAGATGTAGTGAAAATTTTCAAAAATTGTAACACGTGCTGCCGTTTCAAATCGCCTCGACAGACACCTCGTGCACCGTTAACCCCGATGGTGACCACAGGACCGCATCAGCGGATCGGCATAGATATCATGGGACCATTAACAACAACGAAGAAAGGGAATCGCTACATACTGGTTATGGTAGATTACTTTACTAAATGGTGCGAAGCGGTACCCCTTCCCCAGCAAGACGCTCTTACGGTTGCCCGAGCTTTCATCGATCATTGGGTTTCCCGCTATGGCTCCTCCTTCTCACTTCATTCTGATCAAGGTCCAGCCTTTGAAAGTCACCTCATCGCCGAGATATGCCAGCTTTTGGGAATCAGGAAGACACGAACCACTGCGTATCACCCAGAAGGTAACGGGCTGGTAGAAAGAACAAACAGAAGTATTAAAGCCATATTGCAGGCGTTTGTGAGCAGATCGTCGCAGGAGTTATGGGATGATGTCCTTCCTCAGTGTCTTTTAGCATATCGTACATCGGTACATGGCTCCACCGGGTTTTCACCCGCTATTTTATTATTCGGGCATGAATGACGCTTACCAGTGGAGATACAGTGGCCCCTGCTGCCCTGCGAAGAACAGGAGCATGTACCGTACATACGTACTCTCCGTAACCGCTTAGCTGATGCATACCGCTTGATCAACAGCAATTTGCGCAAAGCTAGTGAACATCAAAAGGACTGGTACGATCGTCGGGTGCACGGACCAGTGTATAAGGTCGGTGATCGCGTTTGGCTACGTCGTCCCATGACATCGTCAGGGAGTTGCAGTAAATTCCACCAGCCATGGCAAGGCCCCTTTAAAATCGTCCTCATCCGATCCCCCACTACGTTCGTATTACGTAACTTGCAACGACCCCAGGATGACGTGATAACTGTACACTATAACCAAATAAAACCAGATAGGATGACAGTTTCCTCGGATGCCCAGTTCGCCAATCCACCACCTGCCACTACGTTTTATGAGGTACCATCAGAAGGGGGGACAGCATATCCATGTCCGAGACCAGGCACTGAGGACAGTGCCTATTTAAGAGAGGGGGCGGTGTAACGGAGTTGAAATTGCTATGTATGATATACTAATGCATTCTATTTTCTTTCTATTGCAGGGCGACCAAACATAAACTCTTTAGAGGAAGAAGAGCAAGCCCTATGTACACTAAGCTTACAGGATGACTCATAAGACTACTTTGTAAACTGACTCTTCCCGCTGTACTCTTGCGCACCGCGCTTTTTGATTTTAAAATAAAGAGGCTCGTGATTCCCACTGTGTTCTCTCTTGGTGTGAAGTCCTCGTTTAACATTGTGTGCTGTGCTGTTTTTCAGATCTGTACTGCTGTTCTCTAACTGCTGATTCCACGTGTTACAGGTCTTTATTTCGATCTTCGCGCAGTCACAGTGGAGCGTGGGATTATCTGTTCAGACAAACAAAGGCTCTCAACATTCAATATAAGATAATAGGGAATATAACGCTTACAAAAAGTAAGGAAGTGAATGAATACTTGAACAATACTGTTTTAGCATATGCTTGGTTGTTTGGGGTCAACTCTTAACCAACCAACCTGAGCTGTTACAAGGTCTCTTTTATATATACCAAGCTTGAGAGACCTCGATTCAGTCCTCTCGGTTTCTAAAGTACACAGTCGTCAGACACGGAGGTTTTATAGTCGGAAGATGTAAAGGACGAGGAAGCCTGAATGCGCTAATTATTGTGGTGGCGCGAGGGTCTATGTTATGTGATAGCTAATACTACTGTCGTATATTATGTCTGTGAGCTTTATCGCGACTATTACCTACTGGCTCAGGCACTCTGTGAACCACCATGCTGGTTGGTTGTTAGCTGTTTGTTGATCATCTAGCGTCATCCCATTGAGCCTTATCAAAAGCAGTTCTTTTTCCTAATCGGCTGTTCCCCGATACTGGGACATGAAATAAAATCAGAGAGCCTCGTCTTTCGTCTTACCTAGTACCCGTTTCCTAACAACTGCATTACTCACCTGGTGGTCCCAGGATATACGAGCAATGCTTCGAAGACATCTATGATCGAATACTAGTAGCCCACGAATATCCTCTACTCTTATCGGCCATGTTTTACTGCCATAAAGAAGAACAGAGCGAACCGTTGTGCAGTAAATCCGTCCTTTGGTTGCTAGATGGATATCTCGCCTACGCCACAAATGACGCAAGTTAGCAAACGCTAGACGAGCCTTCTGTATCCGTGTTAAGATTTCGTCACACGCCACACCACAAGGGCTGATGAGACTCCCAAGATAAGTGAAGCAGTCGACACGTTCAAATACTTCACTCCCTATCATTAGTTCGGGTGTCGATGAAACCCAATCCTGAAGTAACATCTTGCATTTCGAGGGAGAGAATCACATCCCGAACATGCTTGCATTGTTGCTTACGGTGGTCAGAATATTCTGCATTTTGTCAGCGTCTTCACCAAATAGAACTATGTCATCGGCACATTCTAAGTCAACAAGTGAATCTCCCGGTAAAAGTTCAACTCCTGAAAATTTAGATGAGAAAAGTGTCATCTCTAATAGCAAGTTCGGACCATTAACCTACTCATTGGAAGCCCGATTTCTTAAAAACTCCGCGCTTATACATGCATCTCCATGAATTCACGAGTACGTGTGAAACCAGCAATGTGAATATCTGAGATACAAAGTCCAGAAATTCACGGACAAAATTCATATGAAACTGCAGATTGCATAATGTTTTATGGATAATTCGTAATCAAGGCGTGGTCCTTAACATTGAAGACCAAAAAGTATTGAACTGTTAATTATTCTTTACCTGGGCAACAACATCCCAATGTTATTTAGAAGGCTATCTTTTACTATTTAGCTTCAGTCACACACTTTTAGTGTCAAATTTATTAGTAAGTCAATCACTGAGAAAACCTTATTATACTGAAGCCTTCACCATTAAACCACTCAGCTCGACGAACTAAAGCTCATTAGAACGATCCGCCCTAGCTGCAAAGCTATTCTACTGTTCAAGTTCAATAGCTAGAATAACCGACCCGAGATATTTTACATGAAATCTAGTATAATATCTATGTATCAGTAACAACTAACTCCGCCTTTAGTTTATCTGGCGTTACTGCTGATTCCAAGCCCGGGTAAAGAAGGATTGTTTGGCGTGAGGTCAGTAACCCCATCCCATAGAAAACAACTTTCATAAGTCAAAATACGAACCAGAATGACCAATTCGAACTCTTCCCTCCCAGTTGAAGGAAGGATTATAACGTCACATGGTGAAAGCCGATATTCTTCGGAAGTCACGAGGCCGATCCCCCTTTTAACAACCAGAGGAACCATTTTTATCGGTATATGGAACGTTCGGGTAATGTGGGAGACCGGGAGGGCCAGTCAAATAGCAACGGAAATGAGGAGATGCAACTTGGTGGTGCTCGGAATAAGTGAGACTGGTTGGACCCAATTTAGACAGTAAAGGTTAGATACGGGAGAGATGCTGCCGTACTCTGGTCACGAAGAAGAAAATGCTCCGCACACTCAGGTAGTTGCTCTGCTGCTATCCAAAGAAGCGCGTAATGCACTTATAGAATGGGAATATCATGGATCTAGAATCATCAAAGCATCTTTCAAAACAATGAAGGAGGGGATCACAATGATTTGTTATCCGGTGCTACACACCCACTATTGACAGCAATGACGACAATGAAGATCAGTTTCATGTGAGGCCGAAATGGATCATAGGGAAGTGTTCAGGACAGGACCTGACAATCCTGTTGAGGGATTAAACGCCAAAGTCGGAATTGACAAAATAGGACATGAAGTTATCATGGGGCGACATGGACTGACTGGGAGAAAGGAACGTGAATGGTAACAGATTTGCAAATTTTTATGTGCATTCAACAAAATGGTTATAGGGGATATAATATCCCTACACAAAGTTACATGGATCTCACAGACCACACCACGAAAAACCAGATGGATCATATTTGTATCAATGAAAAGTTCAGAAGGTCAATGGAAGATGTGAGAACCAGAAGCTAACATAGCTTCAGATCACCACCTGGTTGTGACCAAGATTAAACTGAAGCTAAGAAAACAATGGACAACTGGACAAATAGCATTACGAAGGTTCAATACAGCCTTCCTTCGAGATACTAACAAACTCAACCAATTCAAGATAACTCTCAACAACAAGTTCCAGGCTCTACAGGATCTACTGAAAGAACAAGAAGCTACGATGGAGGACAACTGGAAAGGGATCAAAGAAGCACTAACTTCAACATGTCAGGATAGTCTGGGTCGCAAGAACCATCATCACAAGGATCTCCGTGGAAACCCTGCACAAGATTCAAGAAAGGAAGAACAAAAAGACAGCAATCAACAACGGCCGAACAATAACGGAGAAAGTCAAGGCACAAGCTGATTACACAGAAGCAAACAAGCAAATGAAGAGGAACATTAGTACTGACAGGCAGAAATACGTGGAAGAGCTAGCAACGACAGCGAAAAAAGCTGCAAGAGAAGGGAATAAGAGACAACTTATGATACAACGAAAAGAGTATCAGGGAAATATCATAAATCAGAGCGACTAATCTAAGACGAAGAGGGCAAGCCAATCGCTGAGATTCAGGAATAGGAGAACAGGTGGGTAGAGCACTTTGAAGTCAAGAATAGGCCAGCTCCTTCGAATCCACCGGACATTAAAGCGGTACACACAGACCTTCATATGGGTTATAATCTACAAACAATAAAAAGAAGATCGGCCTTCAAACAAACGAACAATAGGAAGGCAGCAGGGCAATAAGACATATCAACTGTGCCAATGAAGTCAGACAAGGAAGCAATTGCAAACATACTCCGCGTTCCATTTAGAAAGATTTGAAAGGATAAACAATTACGGACAGAATGAAAAGAAGGATATCTCCTAAAGATACAAAGAAAGGGGATCTCAATAGGTGTAAGGACTATAGAGACATAACACTACTATGGGTAACACGAAAATTTCCCAACAGTATTGCGGAACCGGATGAAGGATTCAGTAGATGACTGGATTATGGAGATCTCCACATCTAAAGTGAAACATGAAATACAAGGGACGGTTTGCATGTAACCAGACGATTTGGACTTCGCAAACGACCTACTTCTGTTATCCCATACACAGTAATAAATGCAGGTGAAAACAGCCAGTGTAGCAGAAGCCTCTGCTTCAGTTGGCCTCAACATGCAAAACGGAAAAAGTAACATCTTCAAATACAACACAAAGAACACAAACCCAATCATACTTGATGGACAAATTCTAGAAGAGGTGGAAACTTTCACGTACCCAGGTAGCACCGCCATCGATGAACAAGTAGGATCTGATGCAGACGTAAAGGTAAGGATTAGCAAATTAAGGACAGCATTCCTACAGTCGAAGAACACATGCAACTCAAAACAACTGTCAACCAATAGCAAAGTCACAGCCTTCAATACGAACGTCATGACAGTTCTACTGTATGGAGCTGAAACTGAGAAATACCGCAGTCAGCATCATCATCAAAAATGTACAAGTATCTATAAACAATTGTCTGCACAAGATACTCAATGTCCGTTAACCGGACACCATCAGTAACAGTCTACCATAAGACAGAACAGATCAGCTCCCTGCTAATGAGAAAATTGGGAAAAGACGATGCAGGTGGATAGGACGCACATTACGGAAACCAACAAACTGCATCACGAGGCAAACGCCAACTTTGAATATTGAAAGGAAATGGAAAAGAGGAAGGCCAACGAATACATTGCACCATGAATTGGAAGCAGACATCAAAAGAGTCATTAGGAACTGGAAACGATCGGAAAGGATTGCCCAGGACAGATTTTGATGGAGAATCCTGGTGGGTGACTTATGCCCCTCAACGAGGGGTAACAGGCCTAAGTAAGTATCAGTAACATCTATATTATAAGGAAACGATGTCATTTGTTATTTCTGAAAAAGGTATTTACCAGAAAATAAAAGCTTCCGATATATAGTTAAGTAATTATTTCCAGGTGTGCAATAATACGAAGCAAATCGTCAAGCGCTTTTATATTACTAGGCGAAACCTGTGTCAATGTCATATTGTAATCATTAAGTTCTCTTCCACTGTAAATTAAATCACGCTGAGTTTCCAAATACAACTCGACTTTACAATACAGAATGTCGGATATTAAGGTGACTAGATGAAAAACGACGTAAAACTACTGAAAGTTTGCATGCATATCTGCTCACTTTCAGGAATTGAAGATACATTAACAAACACTATCCCAAATTACGTGGAATAATGACCTTATTAATAATATGGCTTGTAGAATCCAGTTCTTGATCTTGACTAAAACTCAACAATCTCCACAACCCTATACTGATAATTATCATGTGCTCACTAGCGACCAGCTTCGAGAGGTAATTCTCAAACTTCTTGTGGAGTTTAACCCTGTCGGGTGTGACGCAGTTACCTACTAAAGACAATGGAATACAGTCGCGCAATATCGTGGATTGATTGAAGTTAGGCATTGCTGGGGAGTCCAATTCTAGGACATAAGGGCCTTCCAGTGCCCCCAGGTTTTCAATGGTAGTCTGTTATTGATCGGTTCATGATCTCAATGAAAACTCAGCAATCTCCACAACCCTACACTGATGATAGAATTCGGTCAAAGGTAAAGTTCGGATGTTATGGAAGGCTTGACTAATTGACTACATCTCATTTGATCCTGTGCACCAGTAGTACAAAACGAATGAATCTAAAAGTGCTCATCAGTAAGTTACAAGTTGAAAGGACATCTTATATATCAAAAATAGCATTATTACATTGACATTTCACGCTTTGCATATATTGAAAGCTATATGCCACAATCACTATAAAATACAAATGTTTGCTCCGTTATTTTCAGGTAACAAGCTCAACTCACCAACCAAGTTACACGTTATATTTATTTCCAGTTTATTGACCAACTACAAGTTTACGTAGTTAGATCCGAGTCGCATTATTTGTGTACTAATCGAATCCTGAAACTGAAATGGGTAGGGCATTGTTCGAACCTACAACCTATTGATTGAAGTCCGAATGATTTATTCATCAAATCCCTGATCCATTTCTATTGTTGTTCATTTTGAGGCAATCGACCAGGAATTCCGAAAATATGTCTATACTCTTCTGATGTAACACCATGTTCATGAAGCCATGAAAACCAACTTTGTTGAGATAATGTAAGTTCATGAAATCCATCTTGAAAACGACGAATTCTGTATAAACCTATACCAAGTATTTCTTTTTCTCGAAGTTGTATATGTTTCCATTGTAAATTGCGTAGTCTTCTCCAATATTCATCAGCCTAAGAAAATTATATACAATAAACACATAAAACAACATCACTTATAATAGTAGTTTAGATTATATGAAGAAAAAAACTGTCAGCTCTTTAGATAAAAAGATAATTCTCTTTATGAATATATAACATTTAAACGCAATAGATCAGTTGATAGTTGAAAATAATTAATACTTTGATTACTTTTGATCCAGAAGATGTTTAGCGCACTAAATATATCAAGAAATGACTTACCTATTGTTATAACGTATCAATTTGCCCTCTTAATATATATATATATGTGTCCAATGATACAGGAAATACGTATGAGCAGTCTTGGGTGCTATTCGGTCCTTCCTATCTGCCTAGCCCAGCCGTTAAGTCCAGAACACAAATAACAGCCTCAGCAATATGAATCATTATTTACAAGCATACTGGGTTATATATACTAACCAAACAGACCACACATATCAAAAATAGAAAAATAACATTTGTACAGTAATTGGCCAATGTGGCTATGGATAGGGGGAAAGTAATCAATAATAATAGTTCCAAGGTCAAACTAAAGGTTATGATAAGAGGAACACAGAAACGACTAAGTCACTTATTTAACAACTATCCAATAGGAACAGGCGTATTACATTTGTCCATAAATAGACCTCAGATTTATGATTCATAATTCGCCAGGGGATATAACACCTACGCTCGTTACCCCTCGTGGAGGAGCATAGGCCGCACACCAGCATTCTCCATCCAACTCTGTCCTGAGCAATCCTTTCCAGTTAACATTCATCCTTTTCATATCTGCTTCTATTTCCCGGCGTAACGTGTTCTTTGGCCTTCCTCTTTTCTGCCTCCCTTCTGGATTCCAAGATAGCGATTGCCTCGTGATGCAGTTTGGAAATTTCTTTAATGTATGTCCAATCCACTTCCAACGTCTCTTCCTAATTTCCTCTTCAGCTGGAAGCTGATTTGTCCTCTCCCATAAAAGGCTGTTGCTGATAGTATCCGGCCAGTGAATGTTGAGTATTTTGCGTAAACTGTTTATGAATACTTGTACCTTCTTGACGATGGATGTAGTAGTTCTCCAAGTTTCAGCTCCGTACAGAAGAACAAACTGTCTTCACGTTCGTATTGAAGATTCTCACTTTAAAGTTAGTTGACAGGTGTTTTGAGTTCTATATATTCTTCAATTGTAGAAATGCTGTCCTTGATTTGCCAATCTTCGCCTTTACATCTGCATTCGATCATCTTTGTTTATCAATGATGTTTCCCAGATACGTGAGTGTTTCCAACTCTTTCAGAGTTTCGCCATTAAGTGTGATTGGGTTGGTGTTCTCCGTGTTGTATTTCAGAATCTTGCCTTTTCCTTTGTGTATGTTAAGGCCTATTGATGCAAAGGCTCCTGCTACGTTTGCTGTCTTCGTCTGCATTTGTTCGTGTGTATGAGATAGGAGGGCTAGTTCATCTGCGAAGTTCAAATCGTCTAATCAGTTCTGAGATGTCCACTGTATTCCTTGCTTCCCCTCAGATGTCGAAGTCTTCATAATCCAGTCAAAAGAAATGACTTGCGTCACAATAAATAACACAGTTAATGACAACCATCTTTAAAACATTATTTAGTAGTTTAAAGCTGTTCAAACACTACAGAACTTTTAACAGAGATGATCTACTGAATAATTAAAAGATTAAAATCAGAAAAATATGGAGAAAGGATAGGTTATAGGCCATGAAATGATATTAAATTAAATTTTTAAGAAACCCGACAACTAAAGATCGGCATATAATTCCCATTTAAACATTAAAATTAAAACACGAAGTTCAGCGAAGGGATCTCTTTTCAACGAATTTATTATCAAGCTGTACAATCGTACATTATATATATATATATATATATATAGTACTAATATTAAAATATATGGATTGTGGTTAACAGAGGAAATTGAAGATGGCTATTTCGTTTTATCTCGCTAGTCAGGCTTACCTGCATCCCAGTGTTAAAGTGTCACTTATTTAGCTACTAAGTACCAATAGCCACGAACTTGTCTAACAAGTATGATGTTTTACATTACTAATAAAAGTATGTATAACCCCATGATGCAAGCACACAAAGCCGAAGAATCCCGGATAGGGTGAAAAGTCTGTCCTAAATTCTACTGATAACCGCAATCTGTATATTTCAAAGCTGGTTGTAAAATGGCCTTATCCGAACAATCTGTTTAGGATCTAAATCTGCAGCACAAACCATTTTATCTATTAACACATATTTACAAATAATCCAACAAGAAGAAAATAATAAATAACCAACCTTGGTTTCTTCGCCTTCTACAATTACTAAGCCTGGTCGTCCAGGCATATAACAGCCTGTTAATTCTAATTCTTTTGACCATTCTAAAATCAGACGTCTTTTTATTGGACTTCGAATATGATGGCTAATAATCCATAAACAAACAGTCTTCTCATTGTTGTTCAAAATTGAACTGGTCGAGAGAGATGTTACACTTTCATTAGTTATTGGTAATTCATTAAATAACTCATTCTGAAGCCAATCTATGCACGCCACTAAGATTGGTTCACCAGTATTTGCAATTTTATCTAACCAATGATAAAAACGTGAGGATAATGCACGTATATTTATGCCAAGAATTGAAGAGTTATCGGATAACAAACGTAGAGTAATCAGTGGCTTAACAGGGTGATGTGCATTCCATGAAGGATAACCATCGGGTAGGACAACTGATAATTCTACTTTCTTTTTAAGCTAATATAAATGGGAGTGTGGAACAAATAAGTGAATAAATCAAATATTTTATTTAAATTATTAGGTTCAGTAAAATAAAGGAACTTCAAACTGGACTGCTTCTTTATGAAATTTTAATTCACAATCCAAATTTAAATAGAGGGGACACACTTTAAATATGAAGTATATGTTTTTTATTTATTTATTTATTTAAACACATAAATATTGGCACAAGGAAGCACCAGATAAATATGCGCCACACAAATCTCATTTGATTTGTGTGAGGGCTGTGATACTGCTCAGGTGCCCAAACTGAAACAGGTGGTTTTCTTAGGGGCCCACACCCGGAGCCTTTGACCTGAAGGTCTAGTCCATAAGGCAGTGGAGCATCGTGAGGAGATGCAACTACATGGTAGCCGGTGACCAACAATAGGTTCATACGCCATTTGTACCCTCAGGATACTGGAGCCCATGTGCACCATTGGTTTGGAATAGGGGTTTTCCAACTCCCCTAGGTGGACTTTCCATGTTCACCAACCTGGTTAAAGCGCCGGACATTCGCTTTTCGTCCTCTCAATTTCTTGAGCAACACCCCCGCCACGAGAAGGCAGTGAGTAGGACTTCCCTGACAGAGGCTATATACGCGTGGCCATGTGAGAGCATTTGGAGAGGGAGAGCGGACTCTCCCCACTCTCGGCCGTACCAGGGCATTTGGGGGCTGAAGCATATGTACTGAAATAAGTTCGCCTAGTAGATAGAAACCAAAGGTCTGGAAACTCGTTGATTTTATCCTTAAACAGTAAAAAGAGGATAATCTTGTTTACTTTTTATTTTCTTCCTACTATATAGTTGGAAGCTTTGTACTAATGCTTGTGGTTGAAAGGTTGATTACACCAAAGTATTTACTTTTTTTTTAAGTTGACTGATACAGTTATAAACAATGAATGATCTTAGACAAATGCGTATTAGCCAAATTTTTTACAGGCACAATAAAAGTAAATTGACATGGAAAATAAATATGTTGAGAAAGTTACGTCGTAAAGACTTGATAAAGAGTGCCACAAATACAATACAAACATTTACTGACACCAAAGCACATGATACGAGGAATGTTTGTTGGTAATTTTGCAGTAATATTAACTGCACGTAGTAACGTCACCTATAAGATGAGTACAAACGTTGCAAAGTGAAGATTCAAAAACAATGATCACATGCAAAAGTAACAGGATATTATGAATCATCAATATTACAAATTTATACACACTGGGTCATGGAGCCTTATGAAAGATTGACCAGTCAAATATCTATTAAGCTCACATTATAATTATTTCTTAACGAAAGGTATAACCATGTGAATGTGGAAAAATCTCCTCTACTGGCATTTGAGCATCAGTTAATTAACACTTAGTCACGTGTTGGGAAGTGAGTATATTTTTTTCTTCGATTTTGCCTGTGATTGAGAATATGGTCTCAAATTTACATACCAGACAGATATGTTACGATCAACCGGGATTTCCCAAAAACAGCTCAGGAGTCGTTATTACTAGATCGGACAACATTAAATAGGTTGTACAAACAGTCAAACAGAATCAGTGATTTTTTTTATGGGTGGATAGAAACTAACGCCCAAAGAATAAGTATTGCTAAGTAATGAGAAAAAAAATACACAGTTACACTGATAAATCCAGCTGTGCGTTAATGATTGAAATGTTGGGTTTCCAACCAGTAGGTCGTAAGTTCAGAGTGCCCTCTACTTACTTTTATTCGCACACATATATAGTATCAAATCCGGTTCAGAGAGGGCGTCCTAAATGAGTGCACATGTCTATACTTGGTATATGAGTAACATTATCATACGCTATCACAAATTATGGGAATGTTGTGACTCAAAAACGAATAAACAGTATAATATATATTGTAGAACACGTTTGTATGGTACATTTATTGTGTATAATATTAAATGACGCTAAACGATTTTTTAGACAAAAGTAGGTGTACTGAAATTTAAATCTGAGAACCAGCTATGAAAACATTTGAATATTTGTATCACTAAGTCATACATCCATAATAATTAAGGAACTTAATAACAACTTCAGTTACGGTTAAAAAAGTGTTCCGAAGATTTTGATAACCAATTATAAAATATGAGTTTTGTGAGTTTACAATGACATTTTCGTTGAGGTTGTGAACTAAGTAGTTCAGGGCTTACCTTGATTACAAAATCTACATCTGTCTTTTCAGGAAGAACATCCAGTTCTGCATGACGTTTGACATTTAAATAGCTTTCTTTGTCTCCTAGCTTAATTTCATCTTCAGAAAACATGGACAATAAGAGTTCCACTTCGTCGATTTTACTTTTTAAAGAGTCTACCATTCATATGTACACATTACAACGACGAAATATGAGTCTTTCCCCTTTAAGGAACGATTTTTCTATTTTGTTCTGAAAATTTCAAGTGGAATAATCCTTAACTTCGTATAAAATACAAATTTGACGTACGGTACGAAAAGTGAGCTTAAGAATGTGAATGTAATCAAAGTATTTGAAAATTGAGTAAACAAACAGATTATCACTTTGAACAAATTTATATGTTCGCATTCCACATCACCTCTTAAACATTGGTATTCTTCGCACCGTAAATATGGATTACAAACGTTTTGGATAGACTTCTGTGTGATTATCTATTTGTATTGTCTAACTGTTTAATATCAACGTCAAAATCTGAGCGAAGAACATACGTACACTGACAAATTCATTCAGTAAAAACTTATTGTGTGAATAGAACTTGAATGTTTACTTTAATCTGAATAAACATCCGTCTGATATGACAATGCAACACTTAGCTATACGACATTATGATAGCACTGCTCAAAACAGCACAGTAGATTTTCACTAATTTTCATATACAGTCCTAACTACGAATGGTTTTCAAAATGAAGATATCGCCTATTTCGAGCTCATATTCACAAAACACTTATTCACCTAGTATTATTACCTCCCTACTGAAACTACCATGCTTCGTGAAAAGGTTTGACGCGCCTTCTTTATATACCAAACCTTACAATCTGAAGACTAAACAAAGATAAGACTTATTAGTCAATGATTCGTTGACATAAGTTACACGTGCAACTTATGTACCTACGTTACACAACAATAATAAATTATTGCCAAGTGTAAGTACGTACATGAATACAAAAATTACCATTCTTTTCAGCCTGTTTATTTCATACTACTGATACACTTATTTGTCCTGTGATTATTTAAAATTTGATAAGAAGCAAATAATCCAACCTCATAACACTCTTTAAAATACAAAAATTCAGATATTCTTATAGTCTGAACAGACAGAAGAATTGCAAAGCTCTTAACCTGCTGGTCTAACTGAAAACTTTATAAAAAACACAGCGGAATATTGACCACCAGGCAACGACTCGATGGCTTATTCCTTGAACCTGCGACCTTCGTATTTCAACGTTGGCTTTCAGAATTCAAGCTTCAAACTCTGCTATAAAAAGTTGAAGAGGTCAGATTCAGATTTGTGTAATAAGGACAGAAGGCATATAGCCTGTGTTATCCCTTTTCTTTTATGCGTATATGAGTGTCCACTCTTCTCTTGAATGAGCCAACTGAAGGTGCGGACTCAAATGCTTTGGGTAACAGGTTCCAAGAGTTGATGACTCGATGTGAAAACTTATATGCCACGGGTATTTTATTCATTCTTGACTTTTCTACTCGCCTGTTATTTCTTCTGAGATGTTTCACTCCAGTGTGAAGAAAAAGAAAGAGTACATTAGGTCTAAAATCTTTCTCTATACACTCTATACACCGAAATCAGATCACCTCTTAATCTGCGATAGGACAGAGTAAAAAGGTCTAGCTTTTCAAGCCACTATTTGTATGGTAGACCCCGAAGCTCCGGAATTGCACAAGTAGCTGCTCTCTGTACGTTTTCCAAGATATCCGAGTCACCTTTTAAACAGGGGCTTCCAGCCTGAACGTAGATATCAAGCTTAGTTCTCACTAAGGTTGTGTATACTGTAGTGAAAATGATAGTATTTAACTTGTTGAATGTCCGTTTTAAATTTCAGAGGGTTCTAAACCCTTTAGCTATAACTTCCCGGCAATGGGCCGTGGTCCTAATATCACAACTCACTGTCACCCCAAGATCCATGTGAGGCTGAACCACGGGTGCGGACACTTTACCTATGCTATACCCATTTACTTTTGTATCCGTAAAGTGCATGTAGACACATTTTGCCACATTGATAGGCATCAGCCACTCTTTAGACCAGCTAATCACAATATTCAGGTCTGCCTGAAGTGAGCATGCATCTGCGTCTCCCGTTATTTTTCGCCAAAGTTTTACATCGTCAGGATATTATAACATTGGGGACTCAACTATATTTGGGAGATTATTTACATACAGTATAAAAAGCAAATGATACAGGGCAGAGCTTTGAGATATTCCACTCAATACTGGTCTACAGGTGGAGCACTTGGAATTTATTCTTACTTTCTGTCTACGACTCACTAGGAAATCCTTAAGCTATTTTAAGAGAGGTCCGGCAATACCAAGATTTTCTAGCTTCAATAACAGTCTATTTGTTGGCACCTTGTCAGATGTTTTGCTGAAGTCTATGTAGATCACATTCACTGATTTTCCATTGTCTAGAGCTTTTCTCCAATGCTCCCTTGCTATAAGGTTTGCTGCTCAAGACAAACCTTCTCTGAAACCATGTTGTTTACTGTTTAACAAGTTGTTGGTTTCCACGAATGTCATTATTGTCTTTTTGATTACTCTTTCCAGTATTTTGACTACGACTTTGGTGAGGCTGACAGGTCTGTAATTCGTTGGGAGTTGTCTCGATCCTATCTTATGTATGGGAAGGACGATTGCATCCTTCCAGTCGGCGGGTAACACACCTTGGCCAAGTGACATATTAAATATCACATTTAATGGGGCTGCAGTATATTGTCCAATTTGCCTCAAGATTTGAGGGAGTAGTTCATCCGGTCCTGTTGACTTTTCCATGTCTAAGGTACTAAGAGCCTTAAGTACATCATCTCGATCAAAGTCCATGATGAGTAGACGGTTTGTTGACTTTGTATTTGGGTTTATTTCTTCGTCTAGATAAGGTTCTTGGGCGAAAACTGACCCAAAATAGTTTACCATAGCCTATTTTTTTCTTCACCGTTCTCTATCGAATAAGATCCCCTCCCTTCCTTAATTAGGTTGGGAATTTAATGCTACATCGTTGTTTTGTAATTTGTGTACGAGAATAGTCTCTTAGGTTGCTTGAGTGCGGATTTTACCAACTGCATTTCACATTTACTCTGAGATTCTAGGACTTTAATTATACACTTGTTTCCTACCGATCTGTAGCGTTCCATAGTACTTGCTGTGCCAAGGCTGATGGTAACATTCTAACATTTCTCCTTTTTTTAGTAAACGTCGAATATTTCGGCCTATCCAGGGATAGCAGTGTTTCTTCTTTGAACTGCCCACGGTAATATATGGCTGAGTTACCCGGTTGTACAACTGTTTGTCAATCCATCTCAGCCATAAATTTGAATAAGATGACTGCATAATCGCTTCTCCCTAGAGGTGGTTGGAAAGCCATTTGACAGACGTCATCACCGTGTGCGAAGACTAAGTTCAACAGAGACGAGGAGCTTCATGAGTCATATCTGGTGAGATCTTTAATGTGTTGGGATAAAGCCAGTTCTATATAGTTAAGATCATGAGTCAATTGGAGCTAGACCACCGTGGAAAACCTGGAAGCGCTGGACGGCCGTTTCGTCCTATTGTGGGACTCCTCAGCAGTGCACATCCACGACCCCGCCCCGCGGGATTCGAACTCAGGACCTACCAGTCTTGCGCGCGAGCACTTAACCGATAGACCACTGAGCCGGCATCCACGGTGGTCTAGCTTCAATTGACTCATGATCTTAACTACATAAAACTACTAAAATCTCCACAAGAACCCCCTTGTGATAAAGCCAGTTCATTTGAGGTTTCTAACAGTTTGCAATCAAATGACGTTATCGATGACCCTTTTTCTAAGATTACCCAATTTATATACGGTGTATTAAAGTCACCTACTACAAGGCTTTTGCCGCTATCACACCAGGACTTAAGTCTGCTTAGGAGGATATCGTCACATTCTGGACTGTGATATGCTACAAGTAATTCAATATCTTGTCGTATACATTTCAGCCTGCAACGCACCGATTCACATGTCCCAGAATCATGTGCCACTGTCTCAGCTGCTCGTATGGTTAGAGTAATTTTCGCGTTCAGAATAACCTTACCTCCTCTACAGTTTAGTCTTTCAGCCCCACTGGATGTAAAACCAATCAACTGAACTTCATTATCAAACACTTCTGACGTTAACTGTGTTTTTGAGATAGCGAAAACATCCAGTTTTGGTATATCTACCATTGTCTTGGGCTCTGCCATTTTGTTAAGTAGGCTGCGAGCATTTGTGAAGCAAACCTTTAATTCTGTGGAGAACATTCCCTCACCACCCAGAGTGATTTGGTGATCGTTTTACTCCGAACTCTAACAATTTGAAAACCCTTACAGACGAGTTTTTCACCGTTTCGTCGGCGCTCATTCATTCCTTCTTCTTCCGATCGTCTCCTAACACAGTCGACCACTCTGAGGTCGTCACGGATGTATATTCCAGATCCAATCAGTTTTCGTGAGTTTCCCAGTGTCAGGCCTTTTTCTTCAACCGTAGCAAAGGTAACATTCGAAAGGTGGCATTTCTGAGTTCTTTCGGAATCCACCTTTTTCCCTGTTCTATAAAGCTTACATATGCTAACTCCTGAAATTGTTTTTGGGAGTAGCTTGATTATTAAGGACTTGATGTGTTTGAGGTCGAGCTGGAATCTGTCTTTTGTTTCCTTTTTTGGAGAATTCTCTTGACTTATGAAAAATGACTGACCTGTTAGTGAGGTCCATCTTAACACTGTGGAATTTTAGACCCTGAAATTGTCTCTTCCCTGCATTTCGTTTCCGATTTGGCGTCGACTGCAGAAATCGCATTCTGTTTGCTCACTTTTCTTTTCCTGTGTGTGATTGTGAGCCACTCATTTACCTTTTTTACCTCTTGATCACATCGTGTGCACCTCTCAGAGTCGGCTTCCCCAAAGTTATTTTGCGTTGATATGTAAATCCGGAACTGAAAACGCAGATTTGTAACAGCTCAGGTTGGTTGGTTAAGAGTTGACCCCAAACAACCAAGCATATGCTAAAACAGTATTGTTCAAGTATTCATTCACTTCCTTACCTTTTGTAAGCGTTATATTCCCTATTATCTTATATTGAATGTTGAGAGCCTTTGTTTGTCTGAACAGATAATCCCACGCTCCACTGTGACTGCGCGAAGATCGAAATAAAGACCTATTCACTACTTCTCTGGTTTCTTCTATCAATAGCACGAGGGTTACCTTAAGGCACGAAAGGGGTGAGCCCTTTTTGAACACAAATTTAACCTCATTTCTGTTATTAATTTTTTTTTACTTAATCGTAAAAGTAGACCTGATTATCCGTAAACTAAGTTGAGTATATAACTAGTTTATTCCGTATTATCTTAAGTTATTCGTGTTATAGTAACCATTTTTCGTGCTAACTTTATTGCTATATTTGTCACATACCTCATGTCAGACTCAATAGAAACCCATAATCTGGAGGATTTGTCACCGGTGGAGATAGACACTGTTATGACTACGAAATCCCGACTTCCAGAATTTGATCGTAGTGATCCTGAGTTGTGGTTTGCTCAACTAGAGCATTATTTCACGAGACACAATATCAAATCTGAAGGGATTCGCTATAGAGACTTGTGTTCTATCCTTCCTCCTTCAGTCGCCAAAGAAGTCCGTGACTTGATTTTAGATCCACCATCACCACAACCATACACCATCTTAAGACGAGAGATAATGAACCGTTTATCATTATCAGATAGTCAAAGAATCCAAAGACTTTTTCAAGGTGAAACACTAGGTGATCGGTCGCCGTCACAGTTTTTGCGTCACCTCCAAGTGTTAATGGGTGATAACACAGTGGGTGAAGCAGTCCTAAAACAAGGATGGATACAAGCTCTCCCATGCTACGTCCAACACTGTTTGGATGCACAAGATCCTGAAACCTCATTATCTCATTTAGCGCGTATAGCCGATAGAATAATGGAGAGAGGTCCTCCAACTGGACCAGGCACAATAAATCACACAAAAAGTAGAATCAGCAAAAGACCCCGTCATAGAAGGACTCATTGCGAGTGTTAAGAGTCTCACTGAGGCTGTCACCAGAATGCAAATGGGTCATAGAAACAGGAGCAGGTCACCACAACGACCACGATCCAAGTCACAAAACAGGTCACAAATGTCCAGACAACCTGGGCAGTTTTGTTGGTACCACTGGAAGTTTGGTGTCAACTCAACCAAGTGCATGCAACCACGCGCCTGGCCTAAGCATAATTCTAAGACAGCGGGAAACGAGTAACCCCTCCCCAGGTCGCGACGACTGAGGAGGGGCGCCTAAACAGTCGCTTGTTTTATGTTAGAGACAGAAACTCTGGCTTGAATTTCTTGGTGGATACTGGCGCTGCTCTTAGCATCATCCCTCAAAATAAAACTGAGATTAGTCGAGAAACATCATCAATTACACTTCAAGCTGCAAATAAAACTAAAATTGCGACATTTGGGCAGAAAAACTTAACCCTAGATTTGGGGTTCAGGAGGCAATTCCCTTGGGTTTTCACGGTAGCCAACTTAGATCTGGCAATACTGGGGATGGACTTTCTAGAGAGATACGAATTTCTAGTTGACACCAAGAAACGGCGATTAACACTAAAAGAAACTTCGTATTACACAAAAGGCAAAGAAAGTCACATCAGCTCTCTTAACTTGATTCAAACTTCTCTAGTAACAACAGCGAAATTCCAAGATATACTCGCGGAATTTCCAAACTTAACTAAACCAAACCCACAGCCTTCTAAAGACAAACTAAAAGTAAGTCACACTATCAAAACCGAAGGTGCACCGGTTTTTGCAAAACCCAGGAGACTAGCACCAGATAAGCTCAAAATCGCTAGGGCCGAGTTTGATTATATGCTACAACTGGGTATTATCCGTCCCTCTGATAATCAATGGGCATCCCCTTTGCATATGGTCCCAAAGAAAAATGAAGGTGACTGGCGACCGTGCGGGGATTACAGAGCCCTCAACCGTCAAACCGTACCAGATAGGTACCCAATACCGCATATCCAAGATTTCACAAACGGTTTACAGGGTATGAACATATTCACTAAAATTGACTTAGTCAGGGCATATCACAATATCCCAGTGGCGGATGAAGATATCCCCAAGACAGCTATTACAACACCCTTTGGCTTATTCGAGTTTGTACGCATGCCATTCGGCCTGAGAAATGCGGCACAGACATTTCAAAGATTCATAGACAATCTACTTCGAGATATGCCATTTGCGCAGGGGTATATAGACGACTTGTTAATTGCCAGCCCCGATTTGCAATCACACGAACAGCATGTAAAAACAGTGTTAAAAAGACTGGATGAACATGGAATAAACATACATCAAAGTAAGTGTTTTCGGTGTTCAAACTTTAGAATTTCTCGGTCACACAATAAGCCCAGAAGGGATTAAACCGATCAAAAAAGAAGTAGACACCATTAAACAATACCCCAAACCTAGTTCTCTAACACAACTGATAAGTTTTCTAGGTCTAATTAACTTTTATCGCAGATTCATACCAGGTTGTGCACAATTAATGCAACCTTTGACAGATTCACTAAAAGGAAAACCAAAAGAATTCAAACTGTCTTCTGACGCTGTCGAAGCTATTAAACAGCTTAGAGATAAATTAGCTCAAGCAACTACGTTGATGTATCCGAATTCTCTTTCCCCACTTGCTTTGATGGTGGATGCTTCAGATAAAGCAGTAGGCGGTACCCTTAACCAACTGGTTAAAAACGCCTGGAAACCAATTGCTTTCTTCTCAAAAAGACTCGCTCCAGCAGAGACAAGGTATTCTACCTTCGGGCGAGAACTTCTTGCAATCTACCTAACCATTAAACACTTCCGACACATGTTAGAAGGCAGGGAATTTATAGTCTTTACGGATCACAAACCACTAACGAATGCACTAAAAGCGAGAGCTGATAAATACTCACCTCGAGAAGTCCGACACCTTGACTATATATCACAGTTCACAAGCGATATCCGACATGTCAAAGGTCAGGACAATCAGGCGGCAGATGCTTTATCTAGGCTAGAAATAAACGTGCTACAGCAGGATCTAGAATTACAAAACCTGCTTAAAACAAACAATTCAAGTCTTAATTTAAAACAGTTCCCATCACCTGTCGATGGTATTCTAATCTACTGTGACACGACCAAGGCAATGCCGCGACCTTTCGTTCCCAAAAGTATGCGAAAGTTGATATATAATAACTTTCATTCTTTGTCTCATCCTGGCGCAAAAGCTTCAACAAAACTAATCAATGCCAGATATATATGGCCGAATTTACAGAAGGATGTACACAAATGGGTTAGAGAGTGTTCAGCATGTCAACAATCAAAGATAAATCGTCACACAAATTCACCCATAGGTGTTTTCTCGCAACCAGATGCACGTTCTGCCCATGTGCATATCGACTTGGTAGTTCCTTTACCACGTTCAAACGGTTTTAATTATCTTTTTACATGCATAGATCGATTTACCAGATTCCCTATAGCCATCCCGATAACGGACATTACAGCGGAAACAGTAGCCAAAGTTTTCATGCAGAACTGGGTAACCATTTTTGGTACACCCATAACAATAACGACGGATAGAGGAGCGCAATTCGAATCCGAACTATTTAATAACTTGGCTAAACTTCTAGGCTCCAATAGGATACGCTGCACTGCATATCATCCTCAGGCTAATGGGATGGTAGAACGTTTTCACCGTCAGCTAAAAACCGCCCTTATATCTCACTCAAACCCCAATCAGTGGACAGAATTCCTACCGTTAGTTATGTTGGGAATACGAACATCTGTCAAAACTGACGCACAGTGTTCAGCTGCGGAACTGGTTTTCGGAACAACTCTGAGACTACCAGGTGAATTTATTAACCCTAATACTAACAGTCAAAAACTTAATTTAGAAAATTATGTAGATCAACTACGGAACCACATGTCTAAACTTAAGCCGATTAATACTCGTGAACAATCGCGTGCCGTATATATACCTAAAGACCTAAGCAATTGCACGCATGTCTGGATAAGATGTGACAAAATAAAAGCACCACTCAGTCCTCCATTTGAAGGTCCTTTCAAAGTCGTCTCAAGAAAATCTAAATATTTCAGTTTCAGTTTCAGTTTGGAAAGGACAGGAGGCTTGATGGCCTGTGTTAGTCCTGGCGATGATGGTCTCTCAGCTGATCCAACTTTCTTTTGAAGGAGTCGACGGATGGAGCCTCAACCACGTGCTGAGGTAATGAATTCCACTCGTTGATTATTCGATGGGAAAGTCGGTAGTCAGCTGACAGGTAATTCGTTCTGGGCTTGTGAACTTTTTTGGAGTGTCCTCGTAGATTTTCTGTTTTGGAAGACAAGAAAAATGAGGGCATATCAGGTGCAAATTTGTCATTAAGCAATTTGAAAACTGTAATCAAGTCGCCTCTGATTCTTCTATATGACAGCGGGAATAGGTTTAGCTTGGTCAGTCTAGTACCATACGGGAGCTTCGCTATCCCGGGAATCAGCCTAGTTGCTGTTCTCTGAACCCTTTCCAAGAGTTCACTGTCTTTTTTTAGGCAGGGGCTAGCTGCTTATATGCGGTACTCAAGTTTAGGGCGTACGAACACTGTATACAAAGTCAGAAACGTTTTAGCGTCAAGATGCCTAAAAGCCCTGCGTATGGACCATAAAGTCCTAAAACCTTTGGCGGCTATTGCACGGCAGTGTGCAGTAGTCTTTAAGTCTTGACTAACGATGACGCCTAAGTCATTGTGTGCCTGAACAATAGGTAACTCAGTGTTATTCATCGTGTATGTATCTGTACCCTGGTGGCCAATATGCATCACAATACACTTGGAAGTGTTTATCGGCAATTGCCAGGTTTGGGACCATTCAGATAATCTCTCCAGGCCATTTTGAAGTTCTAAGCTATCGCCCTTGCTTTGTATCGCTCTCCATATCTTGACATCATCAGCATAGAGTAAGACCGATGACGATAGTAGACGAGGGAGATCATTTACGTACAGGAGGAATAACACTGGCCCCAAAACTGTACCCTGGGGGACTCCACTAAGCACAGTTTCCCAGCTAGACAACTTGGAGTTCACCCTTACTCTTTGTTGACGCCCAACCAGGAAGTCTTTTATCCACATCAATAGATTGCCTCCAATCCCGACATTCCTTAGCTTATATAATAGCCGGTTATGCGGAACTTTGTCGAAAGCTTTGCTGAAATCGATGTAAGCTACGTCTATAGGTAATTTTTGGTCCTTAAGAGCGCACCAGCTTTCACGAGCGACTAATAAGTTTGTGAGACAAGAGTAACCTGTTCTAAAACCATGCTGCTTTTCGGAGAGGATCCGGTTTTCATCGAGATACTTTAACAGTTCCTTCCGAATAATCTTTTCTAAGATTTTAACAACCACACTAGTTAGGCTAATTGGTCGGTAATTCTCAGGCTTATGTTTTGTACCTGTTTTGAAGACTGGACTTACTATGGCGTTCTTCCAGTCTTTTGGTAGACGACCCTGGGTTACGGATAGATTAAAACATACACTTAAAGGGTTCGCAACAAAGTTAGCTAATTCCTTTAGTAACCTAGGATGCAGTTCATCGGGTCCAGTGGATTTACCTATGTCAAGCTTAACTAGCAGACCAAAGACATCGAGTTCTTTAATGGTTACGCTGTCCAGTGCTTGTGTGGGGGGATTTTCATGGACTGGTGAGAAGGGTGTTTCTATGGTGTATACATCGCCAAAGTATTTAGAGAATACTTGAGCTTTGCCAAAGTCGTCCTCCACTAGTGATGTGGCAGTACTGTCTCCCCATAGTGAAGGAACATTTTTTCTTCTTTTTGTCCTTTGGTTTATATACGAATACAAGCGTTTAGGGCATTCTATGGATTCCCTAACGATTTTCTCTTCGTACAGCTTTCTGGCCTTACGGAGGGTTGAGGCACAGGTATTTCGAGCCTTTCGATACTGAGATTTTGCCTCGTCAGTCCCCAGTAACCTAAATCTGTCCCACATTTTCCTTCTTTTACGGAGAAGGATGCGAACCTCCCTACTGAACCACGGTGGGGAGTTTCTCGTTCTCTTAGGTGTAGTCCAAGGGATGTGGGGGGCGGTAACTTCTAAGTATAAATTCCGGAATATGTCCCAAGCCGTTTCGATTGATGACTCTGGGTCTATTTTCCAATCTACTGATGATGCTGATTTCATGATGTCTGGTATGTTGGCTTTCCAGACGTTATGTCTGGATTGAGCTGAGGCGTGCTCGTGATCGACAGTTATATGGAAGTCAAAGCTAAAAACTGTATGACCACTTTTGCCTAGGGGCGGCATATAATCCAGGTTTGCAACATCATCCTCATAATGAGTCAATATAAGATCTAGTAAGGATGATGCAGAACCCGGGTCGTACCTCGTTGCTTCCTTCACGTGTTGCACTAGGGCACATGTGATTACCGCATCAACTAGTTCCTGTTCGAAGGAATTTGCTGACGATTCAGTCCGCAGATTTCCCCAGTCCACCATGGGTGCATTGAAGTCCCCTAGGATTAGACATCGATCACTTCGTGATAAAGTGTTGAGACTGCTTAGCAGGACCTCGTTTGCCTCACAGCTTGGACTGCGATAGATCAAACTAAGTAGCAACTCTTGTCCCCTGCATTTCAGGCGGCAGCTAACCAATTCATACGTCCCACTCTCATGGGATACACTGTCGATAATGGTGAATGGGATAGCATTCCTAATGAATAGAGCTACTCCCCCTCCTTTACGCGTTTGTGTTCTGTCGGCCCTTACTAATGTAAAACCCTCGAAATCAAGTTCCCTACTATCTATAGACGGCGTCAGCCATGTTTCTGTGACTGCGATTATGTCTGGCCTAGTTGAGTCAATCTGTACACCTAGTTCCGGTAGCTTATTTAGTAAGCTCCGGGCGTTGGTATAACAGATCCGAAGCCTATTTAGGTGGCCTCGTGCTTCACCCAGAGTGGCTTCGGCATCATCCTCTGTCGAAGCCTCACAACCCGAAAATTTACAATTTTCAGGTCTTTTTCGCCAGCGTCTAATCTGAGCTGTAGTTCCTTTTCGGCTTCTCGTCTTTTAACACGGTCCGCCAACGGTAAGTCCTTACGGAGAAAAACTCCTGAACCCTTTGATTTATGTCCATTTTCTAAGATTAAGTCGCGTTCGTTCGGGGATTTGAAAACGACTTTAAGTAGTCTAGATTGATTTGGTTTCAGATGCGCTAGATTTCCTAGTCTATACACCTTTAGCAAGGTGACTCCGGGGATGTTTTTGGGCATAACTTGGTTGAGTAGTTGTTTTATCAACACAATGTCATGCTCAAAACGAGCTTTCGGTTCTAAGCTGTCACTCTCCTTGACTCTATGGAGAATGACTGATCTGTCGCTGTGATCAGACCTCGGCTTGTCGACCCTTTTGGTGGGGGTATGATTTCCTTTTACGTCATTTTGGCGTTTTTTTCTTACGACCCGTACCCAATCGCCAACGTTCTTTGGAGTGGTAACCACAGTCGCGTCAGGCGTACTGTGGGATTCCGGAAGGTTCAGGACGACTTGGGAGATTGGGTCATCTTTCGCGCTGGAAACCGATCGAGCCTTGCGGTTTCGGTTTCCGGAAGTTCCCTTCTGGGCACCATTTTTGATACGAGGGACAGAAGAGACTTTTTTGCGCGAGTTTCTGGTTG
Source organism: Schistosoma mansoni (assembly GCF_000237925.1). Taxonomy (NCBI): domain Eukaryota; kingdom Metazoa; phylum Platyhelminthes; class Trematoda; order Strigeidida; family Schistosomatidae; genus Schistosoma; species Schistosoma mansoni. Next base: position 25,896,406 of record NC_031497.1, on the reverse strand, counting down.
TGTTAGACCTCTTTGGGGGATGTTCTTCCTCCTTTGTAGAGTGTGGGTCGGCATTTTTTGGACTCACTTGGGCCTGCCTTGTGTCAATCTGCGTGTCGACAGATTGAGTTCTGTCTGATGTATCCCGACCGCGCTTGCCGAGACACTTTTTTGCGGCATTTACTATTGAGATGGCCTCGGTTAACAGGCTATTTGCATCCAAACAGCACTGTTGACATAGCCATACGCACCCATTTTTACTGAACCGCTTGAAAGCTGCAGGTGTTAGATTTGTGCAAACTTCGTGGTACCAACCTTTGCACTCATCGCACTGCATGCCGCTATCAACAGGATATCGACATCCTGGGTGGTGGCAAATGCTTTTGTTGCATCTTCCAGTCATTTTAGGATGCGAAAGTGAGTGTTGACTATAAGTAGAAAAAAAACTATAAATAGTTAGGACTAAAGTACTAACAGACACAATAGAAAAACAAAGGTACTCTGGAGTACCGACGATAAAACTATTTAGGATACCAAAAATGATACTCTAATAGAATACTTTAACTGAAAGAAATTCAATCAAAGTATAAAAACAGTAGTCTTGATACGTTAATAACGATCAAAACAATAGAATTTACTCAGCGAGGAAAAATACCACTGTCCTTCTTAAATAGCGCGCGTGTTTAAGTGATAGAAAAACATGGAAACATCGACACAGTAAGTATTGATAGGCTAAAGCCGGCTTATCTAGATCATGAACCACCATACGTGTTGTTAGATCGTTTAACTGACAAATCCATTACGGAATCGAAATGTAAAGATGATAAATCTTTACAAATGACTAAAACGGTTCGCTGGGCACATCCGATTAGTCAGTCAAGGATGTTGACAGTTTCGGCTGCAGGATAAAATCTAACCACGTAGCTAATCAGACCCTGCATCTACTTAAAAATAATTTTTTTTTCCTCATTCCGCCTCACATACAACTCCCCAGACCTTTTACCCTTGATATATAAGTGTTATGTTAAATATTTTTTTACATTTCTCAAACTTTTGCTGTGTTCTTACGCAACAAAAGTATCATATCCAATCCAAAGAATCTATTCTGAGCTATACGTTCGGTTCTTGCCTGGAGGTATTGGTGATCCACTGCTATCAGACACGGAAGCCCGTTAAGCGAAAGCTTCTTCTATTCCGTCCTCAACCATTTGAACCATTTGAAATACTGAACACATAAGCTAGGTATTCCGAAACGGTGGCTGAGGATTTTAATCGAACTCATACAACTAACACTGGCAAATACAACGAATTCAAAAAGCAACCCAGGCGAGTTTTATAATTTCTTTTTCTGGTTAATTAACTATGTTGGTTGTACTTCTTATATATCTGTATACATTTTTCTATGGTATTATTATTAATACAAACAAAGAACTTGTACTGTTCCAATATGGCACTTTGACATATCAATCCGTCCTCTTGTTATCTTTCTCTCATGTCTGAGCAACTTATGACCAACAAACGTCGTATTGAAGGGGGTTTTGGTGAACGAAAACGCAGGCCCCACGCACTCGAACCTCTGCCCTCCTGAATGCTGGACCGTGTGCCTAGCCATTAGACCACATCAAACCACGGGGGAATGACTGCAATTTTTCCTTTTATCGACTAATCATTCATAATACTAATGAGTAATAGGACTTACACACTTCTGAGGTGCAAACCAATTCGTTACTTGGATGAATTGACGAAATATTGCTTCAATATATCATGCATACCTAAATCAAACCAGAAAAGGATATTTGACACAACTGTACTTGATCCGCATACTCCACACAATTTTTTTTTGCTTCTTAATCGTATATTCGTTTCCGTTTTGTGGATTACTCTGATGCACCCTTGGTTACGCACCTAGTTGTAAAAAGCGGTCATCACTGGCTCAAGGTCATGCATTTGATCGATTTTGTTAAAGAGTCCAACTTCTAGCAAGTTCACCCTTTTACATATATGCATTACAAAAGAGTACTTTTTTTGTTGCTTTCATGGTTCTTCGTGCACAAGATATCCATACTATGTCTATTTCCTTCCAGAATACCAATCCGTTCTGGAGGCCAAGCACTTACATGAACCGAACAATTATCAATTGCATTTATGTATTTCCATTTTGTATCTTATTATTTTATGCAGGCAGTGGAGCAGTTCTTCAGGTTTGCTTGATTTTCACTATTACCTTTGAAGTAGACTCTTCTTTACTTTTTACTTGAGGGCGACTCAAGAGGCAGGTGAGTAAACACCTGATAGCCGGTCTGAGCATGGAAAAATCGTACCTCACCAACATGGTGTTGGGTAGCCCGCTCGCAGCGCTTCCTCAGATATTCTTATTCCACATTCTCACACTTTCTCTTGAAAGCACGCAGCAAACCGTCAGCGATAGTTGTAGAAAAGATCACATGCTACAAAATAAGATGACAAGCTAGTAAATGAAGAGACATCCATGGACTATCGTTGAAAGCGTTAGTCGTAACTGATTGTGAGTCAAATAGTGAGCGAGTTGATAATTTCGTCTTGGGATGAGAAATAGAACGAAGGTGTTATCGATAGATAGGTTAATCGAACCGACGTTCCTACGGAAGTCGATTCTAGGGGGAAGCTAATGTAACAGCTCAGGTTGGTTGGTTAAGAGTTGACCCCAAACAACCAAGCATATGCTAAAACAGTATTGTTCAAGTATTCATTCACTTCCTTACATTTTGTAAGCGTTATATTCCCTATTATCTTATATTGAATGTTGAGAGCCTTTGTTTGTCTGAACAGATAATCCCACGCTCCACTGTGACTGCGCGAAGATCGAAATAAAGACCTATTCACTACTTTTCTGGTTTCTTCTATCAATAGCACGAGGGTTACCTTAAGGCACGAAAACCTCTCCGCTCGTATCATATGTTGTGAAAGTCAATCTAGATATGTAAGGCAACAACAGAATAGCCCAACAAGACGAACATTGATGTTGGTCGACTGTGATTAACAACCCGCCAAACGGAACACAGAGACCACTGTCTCCTTAATACTACATGGTATTTAGACGAAAAACCTTCAGCTGGTCCGCACTTAGCTGGCCAACACAGTGAATAATATTCTATTTTGAGACTAGAATATAGGCTTCATTGTAGAGGAGCACCGACTGATGAAACCAAGCATAGTGTACTTCTATAGCAGTGTTGGAGAAATCGGGAATATGAGCTATCAGTTAGTCCTTGAGATCATAGTTCCCACTGTAACATGGCTGTAGTCTGACATTACGGATAAAGTGGGCTCGCAAGGCATAAAATTTTTCGGATGTGGCAGGGTACACAAAACATGGGGTAAAGTGGCAATATATACTAACAGCCACATCAAAGCAGGAATACCAAACAGCACTGAATTAACCGAGGTGACTGATCCATGCTAGTGATTTTTCAATGTAAACAGCACGAAGTTCTTGATTTCCTCCCACATGTTCGAATACCGAGAAAGATTGGGTAATAGAAGCGATGCTGAGATTGCGACTTCTCGGTTCTAACCAAATACAACTAGCTAGAAACTTCAATACTCCATTCCAAAATTTTAACAAGCGGGACGCAACCCTTACGGGGCGGTTCTTTAAGTGGTTTGCGACTGCTAATGGAAGTTAAGGACTGGCTAAACATTTAGGTGGCACAACTAGACAGAAAATGGACGAAATACCTCCAAGCTTAAGTTACTGGCAGATGATCAGCGTCTAGTTGAGGATGTCTTTTCCCGCTCACCGACAGGAAGTAATGACCACAGTACAGGCATGTTTGACGTGACCACATAAACAATACATTGGAGGGACGAGAATGTTCTCCGCCTTAGCTGCACTGGAGCAGACCAAAGGAATATGAGAAAGCGTCTTCTAAACGCCTCATGGCCGCGAGAGTAGTAATAGTTAACAGTGGGTGTTCACTTGGAGATACTGAAAGACATCCTTCCGAATGCTATCCAACACAATTCATCTGAGGGTAAGTACACTCGTGGAAAGCAAAGATCCTGGGTTATGAGATGTACGGAACGCTTACTGCAGGCCAAACTGAGAACCTGGAACAAGTGGAAGGTCTACCTGACGCAATCTGATCTCAGCTGTTACTTGGCATTTAGAAACAGTACAACACCTAAGTCCAGCGGCCAAAACGCAAACTTACACGAAATTTTGTTATAGATTCCCGACTACAAGAAGATTTTGTGGCCATTAATCCGGCTCTTTTAACACCGTATGAATTACTGTCATCGAAGTGCACATGTCATCTATCCTCATATATAATTAACGACTTAGCTCGCGTCAGTAAATAACGGAATTACATAAACCAAACAAGGGAACGGATTTTGAACGTGTATATTTCATGCACTCGTTGATTTGAACAGGCAATCGGAGAAACGAAACGAAGAGCAAAGAGTGAAGTAGATTGAAGAAGGCATGTTAACCGACTCAATTTAATCAAGCGGTAATCAATATTCATTGCCAGATACAGACATGTGGTGAGTAGGATAAGATTTGCATACATATACTCTCATCTAAAAACAGTCGTAAAAAGTAAGCCAATGTAGCTGTAAATAATTCCCCAAAATCAATGGCTCTTTAAGTGTTCGATATTGGATACTGACCACATTGTTTTAAGTGGACTTGTTTAGCTAAAGGCGTTCGGTCATGCATCCGCACCAGATCACGTTACAGCTCAGCGTGGGAAACATCTCCTACGTTCACTAGACAGATTAGAGCAACCGCTTCTCGATATATTGATAACGCATCAAATATATCTTTCCAACCTCTTCGCACATGACTTCTGATTTTAACCAAGTGGGGGATATTCGAATATAGGTGTTGCTGGTTAATAGTTGTCAAACTACAATACTGGTCGTATCTTCACCAACAAATGACAAGGTCAAAATGTGGTTTAAGAAGAATGAATAAATTGGCTTGTTCGGAAGCTAGGATAAACCATGTGGCTTTAACGTAGCACATGACGTTACACTATCCTCCCACAGAGGCCCAGAATCCAAGGTATTGTCACTTTCGTGGGGCCAACTCACGAAGATCTCACCAACTTAGAGATGCAGGAGATCTTTAATGTCAACTTATTCTATGAACTTAATCAGGAGCCCGCAAGCACAGAATATTTTTAGACTCTAGTGCCAGTTGAGACTCATGGATACATCCAGCCCCCGGACATGTGTTAAGCAGACTATATTCCCTGCCTCAAGGAAAATCACCGGGATGTGGCAACATACGACCTGTAATCCTGGAAAACTGGGATGAAGCCACAAGCACACTGGCATGTGACCTGTTCGGGGACTTACTAAGCTCTCGCCAACTTTCAGGAGAATAAAAGCAGGCCACTCTCCTGTCAATATTCAAAGAGCGGAATAGAAAAATCCCTGCCTGTTATAGGTAGGTTACATTATTTTTAATAATGTCGAAGATAATGGGGGGATTGATTAATGAACTAATAAGGAAATACACGGATAAGACAGCATCCTTCATAAAACTCAACACTGGTTAAGGAAAGGAAGGTCATATGCGTCACATCTCGCGGAATGAGGAAGCTGGACGTTCTGCTAGGAACATAAGATACCAGTCCGTGTAATATTCTTCGAGTTCCCGGAACCCTTTGAGCAGCACCTCATGTACTTCTCACAACAAAGGTTGTAAAGAAGGATTTCACTGGTCCGTTTCTTTCCTGGCTCCAAGACTAACTAGAAATCAGGATGTTCCGTACCAATGGTAATAGAATTCACGAGCGTCGGAAACTATATAAATCAGGAGTTTGACAGGGAACAATCTGAGGTTCACCCCTGTAATCGGTTTTGATTATTGATCTACTAGATAGAACTCACTCGGCGGCACGGATTTATGCGGACTATTCAAAGGTCTGGAGGTTCGTAAAAGAGCGAGAAGAATTCTCATGAGCTAAATAGTTTTGCAACGACAGAGTAACGAGCAGTAGAAAATTGGTTAGAGTTTAACCTATCGAAGTGCCCTGCCATAAGACTTCTCCCTAATTCGACGCAAAACACTTACAAATCCTCTCCTGGTTGTGTCTTCAGAGCGTGACCGCGGGCCCATAACCACCTGGGTCTTGCTTCAAACTACACCGGGGATTCAGGCATGAGAGGCGAATATCTTGACTACATCATTGGACAACTTGACACAATCAGCCTATAGTTGCTCCTAATACTGTTTAAAACTTACACACGGCCCCATAGTGAAGTTCATAGTGTCACTGCGTCTCTTTTCTTCAAAAAAGATAATAATCTCTCAGACCAAATACAGAGACGAGCAACCAAGTGGGTGATAGGTCTAAAACACGAATTCCATGAGACCAGACTCTAGCACATGGGATTATTCACGTTTACATACAGAAAAATTAAAGGTGATCTGATAGTGGCATGCAACATATTGAGTACAATAAGCCATACTAACACGAGCATATTGCCAGAATATCAACACGCTACTCAAGGTAACTATCGAAGGATTGCACATCAAGGAGCAAACATTCATGCACTCTCTCACTTTTTCTCATTAAGAATTACCCTCATATGGGATATTCTCCTAGAGGAAGTGACTCTAGTCCAACGTCAGGGGATAGCTCTCAGATGAGACTTGACAAACAAGTAATCACTGATGAGTTACCATTCCTCCCTTGGACCAGGAGTATCTGATGAATGTCTAGAAACCTATCATGGTTATCATTACCACATAGCCACTAACTACTTCCTATCTTGCTTATTATAATCCCAGTTTCCCTCTTATCTTTGTAATTACATCTTCTTAAGCATTACCATTTATTTAAATTATTTATTTATTTTTGAAACAACTGTCTTTTCTTGGCACTCGAATGATCACTTTATTATTTTCACATTGCAATCCACCAACCGCTTGCCTAGTAATATGATAGTTGTTGGTATCCAGGATCCTTATTGTCCTGAAACAAACGCGCTCACTCAAATCACGAGGTAAACAAAGTCACAAATAACCGCCAAACTGATTAGACCTAGTGGATTTGAGTGGCTAGACTCTTAACTACTGAACATTGCCAAATACCTCGAACTTCACCGAACTAACAAGAAGCGAGCACAAAGAAATCAATCGGCTTGCGACAAAGATATTGGATATTGTAATAGAGCTTAAAGATGATTGGAAGTTGAAGACCAAACACGCGGGTTGGTTTAATTACAGATGTCCTTGGTAGGAGTTTCAATGTCGTGATTGTCGGTTAAGTTGTGGACTTTAGTCCTAACATAATAAACGGTTTAAAGTTAATTTGTTTATAAATGCTAATGAGACAAACATCAGAAGACATCTACCTGAGGAAACCCACATTAATATGATGGGAGTTCCTTACGATGAATGCTGAATATCACTTTAGGGGAAATGCAGTTTCTAAAGGAGACTCACACGGTCCAATGAATAGGAGATTATTTTCGCCCCGTTTTTGAAAAATTCTACGAAAATTAATGGAATTTCCCGGAAATTTCCTTCACCTGATGGAAATTTCTAGAATAATTAATCGATTTAGTTTGATCGTTTATTCTGTGAAGTTGGGAGTTCGTTGACTGTTTACTCTACAGACGAAGTTTACTGAGCCTAGAGACAAGGTTTCCCGTATGATCACAAATTATTCGTCACCACTGAAAAGGCTTTCAGTTATTGATTACTCTAATATATATATTACTCATGTGACATTGTATGGTCAATGTAAGCTTACGTATGATGTCAGCTTTCTGAATACACAATGCGAGTTAATAAGATTTAGTTCAATTTGACGCCAGTCAGTTATTCACGTACATCATCCAGTCGTCTATTTTTAAACTCGCCCTGCTTTCTCGTGGCGGGCGTGTTGTTTACAAAACTGAGAGGACGAAAAGCGAATGTCCGGCACTTTAACCGAGTTGGTGGAGACGGAAAGTCCACCTAGGGGAGTTGAAAAACCCTGATTCCAAACCAATGGTGCACATGGGCTCCAGTATCCTGATGGAACGAATGGCGTATGAACCTATTGTTGGTCGCCGGCTACCATGGGACTATATCTCCTTATGTTGCTTCACTGCCTTGTGGATCAAACCTTTAGTTCAAAGGCTCGGGGTGTGGCCTCTTAGGAAAACCACCTGCTTCAGTTTGGGCACCTGGGCAGCCGTCACACAAATCAAATGAGATTTGTGCGGCGCATATTTATCTGGTACTCCTTTGTACCAACATTTGTGTTCAAATAAATAATAAAATCGCTTTGGTCTTGACTTCATCACAGTCCCACTTTGAATTATGGCCCCACTTCCAATCAAACGTAGATGTCCAATTATTTCTGGCTAATATTATTTGATCAGATTGTCGAAACAGAATGCAAGTGTTATATGTGCAGCGCAAAATAGCGTGCTAATTCAAACAATATTAGCAAAACCGCTTGGTGGTTTTCAGTGCTAAGTCTACTGCCTGCCAAGTAGATGGTCGGATAGTGGTAATTTAGTCGATATCCTGCAGGAAATTCACCTAGTCAGTCGTGAAACATGTCCAACCAGTCATTGAAGACACTATTAAGAAAATTGTTTGCTTCTGTGCGTATTTGTCATATAGTCAGTCAGTCAGCTAAAACGTAGGACCAGGCTCATATATGCGTTGGTCCAAGTTGCCACACCTCATTAGCACAACAAAATGAACACCAAATCCATGGAAGTAGTTACGGCAATGGTAGTAATATATAAAAGAAAGATTATATATGAGGATATAATGGAGCGAGAAAGAATTAGCTTGTAGAAAGAAATGTATAAGGTAATCTTAATCTCACGGTATAAGGGAAGACAAAGAGTGTATACACTGACGCCATTGTGATCGATTCTGAGTCATGTCACCCAGAGTCCTCAACCATTGTTTACGATAGTCGCTCGGACCCCAACCAAGTAATCTGCATCTGTCAACATGGCTCAGACCAGAAGTTAGTGACTTTGAGGACTGATGCCACGTTTCGGTTTGGCCTCCCCTAACTTTCTCCCAACCATCCCTAACACTAGTCGGCATTGCGCATCGTGCTAATCTGTGTTCAGGCATCGTAATATGTGGACCAACCATCTCAGTCAATGAGGATTCACAACCTCATCAACTAATTTATCATCATTCCCTGATACCATGTGTCTAGCCTCACTATTACTTACTCTGTGATCCCAGCAGATGCGAGCAATATTTCCAAGACATCTGCGATCAAATACTAGTGGCTTACGAGTATCTTCTACTCGTAATGACCACGTTTCGCAGCCGTAAAGAAGAACAGAACAAACTGCCGCGCAGTATATTCGGCCTTTAATTGATATATGGATATCTTGCCTTCGTCATAGGTGAAGTAAGTTGGCAAAATCCAAACGAGCTTTTTGAATCCGCGCTGAGATTTCGTCAGACACCAACCCATTAGGGCTGATCAGACTTCCAAGAGAAGTGAAGTTGTCGACGCGTTCGACATCATGTGATAAATTAGCCTGCCTAGTGTTGTGGTCAGTTTGTTATTTTTAAGTCATTATGTGAAACGTACTAAGGTCGGGGATGATAGGTTATGAAAATTAAACGTTCACTTAACCTCTAATTGAAACGCCCTAATTTTTTATAAACTTCGGCAGCTGAATTCGCCATGATTGAATTCAATAACAAGTAAGACTATCCAATCAACCATAAGTGCAATTGAGTGAATCTGTAAAATAACGACTTCAGATAAAAGACTTGCCCAGTAGTTGTCACAATGTCGTTCACATCCCTCTATATAACACTTCAGTTGCTTGATACAGTGACTTTTTACAGTATATCAGAGGTTGTAATTTGTTTGTATCACCAAGTTAAACCTACAAGAAACTCATATAAAATGAACTGTTAGCTGTAACCATTTAATTAAATAAGCTTGATCACAACTTAATCATCAATACATTGTATATATTAAAATTTCACCTACAGAGTCTGTTAATTGCTCCTACTATCTATCGAAAACCATGATTCATGTATTAATGATCTAAACGAACATGTATGTTACGAATCCAGTCACTAACCAATCTGGCACAATTTTTGATCCAATTTTCGCGAACCGTTACTAGTTTCTATTTAAAATACAGTACACTTGTGTTCAGGTGGCAAATTTTGGCACTGCAGGAAATAAACTACTCATCATGCCATTCAACCGTTCAGCTTAGGAGGACTTAACTGAAAAGGATACCCATTTTCACATACTATAAAATCAGTTTTTACTTATCAATCTACCAATCATAGGAGATCCTGTTAAGATTCAACATATGCAGCGCATCATTTCCATAATGAGGCTCTGTTTATAACATCAATTCGTGTGCAAATAATTCCTATCGTATTTCTTCTCTCTCACAGTCTTGAAATTTTGGGTTTCAAAGAACATATTATCCCGTAATGCTTCAAAGTCTTTCACGTATTGGGGATACATTTGCACGACTACCTTTCTTATTTTTTGTCGAATTAGTAGCAACAAAGCGCGTTACTTTTCTTTATGATTACTGGAAACTCTATTCCAATTGGATAACATCGACTTGTCCTTCTTGTTTGTGTCCAAATGAATCTCATATCAGCTTCATTATCTCAGTCGGTAAGATTTTTTTGTTTCGTTTATTTTTCATAGCTGTTGTTATAAACTTGTAGAGAGATTTCTACATTTGGAAATATTTTCCACCACAGATTCATATCATCCGTAAAACTACTATAAATAACTAAACTTCGAATAAATTTCGAGTTCTAGCTTAAAGCTATCATTTAAACGTCTTTAAAACCTTTGGTTCTTGTTAGTGAGTGTATCACTGTCGAATTGTTTATTTCTTTGTTTATATTCGTTAATATCATGGAATTAATAATCTAGTGGAACGTATTTGAATTTATCTTTCAAGATGAAAGCTTTTGCTTAAAAAATTAAGTGCTTGTTCCTTCAGGACATTTCAAAACCCATGAATTTATACACCTGAATTCATCTCGTTCTAATGGTTTAGGTTTTTCTTTAGAGTTCAAATGTCTAATTACAAACTAGCTTACTAATAAACGTTTGTTAGTACCTTTTTACTAGATAAAAAATAACTTATAGATATCTGTAAATTGATTGACTAGAGAGCTTCATACCAAAAGAAATGCCTTGATTCAAGTGTTAGCCATGCGTATGCAGCCACCGTCAGGAAAGTCCTACTCTGCCTTCTTGCGGCAGGAATGCTATTTATAAACTTGGTAGGACTGAAAGCGAATGTCTGGAGCTTAAACCAGACCGTTAGATACAGAGCATTCACCTACGAGTGTTGGATAAACCTGATACCAAACCAATGGTGCACATAGTCTCCAAGATCCTGAGGAAATAAACGACGTATGAACCTATTATTAGTCACCGACTACCGTGGGACCACATCTCATAACGCTGCTCCTCTGGCTTATGGACCAGATCTCTAGATCAAAGGCTCGGAGAGCGGTCCTCTAAGAAAACGACTTGCTTCGGTTTGGGTGCTCGTCCAGTATATATATATATATATATATATATATATATATATATATATATATGTTGCATCCTTGTACCAATGTTTATATGTTTAAATAAACAAATAAAAGACCACTTGGTGCCTGGATAAAACAACTATATATTTAAACCGTTCAATATAATTTACAACTTTGTCAAAAGTGCACTTCATAAATAGTACTAGTTTTTCTAATATACTCCATAATAATATTTTATCTCCGTTCTATTTTTTTTTTAATGTTCAGCTTTCATCATTTGTGCAGTCACATCAGTTATTTACATTAAAGGCATTTTCACTGTTGTATTTATTGTAATAAATCTCTTTATTGTTTGTATAATGTTTATGAATTATATGTCTTTATTGTATACGATCACATTACCGACATTTCCATCGGCTTTTTCTTCTTTCTCTACTTATTTTTCCTCGTCGTCTTCTACTTCTACTTCACTGTCATTACTTATACGATGGCATTGTATATTAGGCTGTTTATTACTTGCCATTTCACTATTGTTTATGTTAATAAATTCAATATTCAGGCGTATACCATCTTATAAATATTTTATAATTATAGTTCTATATATTTCTGTATTACTTATCTCTTCATTGCCATTTCTTATTAAGTCTTCATCAATAGAATTAATGAGATCCAATAATGATAAACCATTAAGAATGATGATGATAACAACAACAACAACAGCAGCAAATGATAACCATTCATTTCATACAAATATCATCTATGGATTAAATAATTTTTCGTCGTCTTGGTTATTTTATGTCTATACAATGATTGAACCAAATTGTTGTGTCAAACAATCTAATGTAAATAACAATTGGCAATCTCTTTGTCTACCCTCAAATATTCAATTGGTTTCATCAAATGAGAATAATATTGTTCATGATATAACTATTGTTTCTGAAGAAGCTTATCGATATGATCTAATCTTATTAACTTGTTCTTATGGTTTATTATGTATTTATATACTACTCTTATTGTATTGTTTAAGTATTACTGATATTTATGAAATGTTTATGTCATGTATTGATATAGAATTAGAATTATATCGACTTGGTCTAGTTGATTATATAACATTTCATTGGAATCGATTAGATGTACCACAAATTTTAATGTATTTTTGGTCATTCAAACTAATGTCAGTGATTATTTTGGGTCCGGTCTGTTGGAGAATTATTCCAACTGGTGATATTAATGTTGATGAGATATCAGCGAAATTATTCAATTCTTCTACATTAGATGAATACTCTAATCTGGATACTTCCAATCAATCAACATTATCTATACTATATACAAGATTATTTGTTGGTCTTTTTGTACATGGATCAGAAACTTGGTTATCAGTGTGTGGAGCAGCTGCATTTTTTGGTGCATTAGCTACTATTTTCGTTTCTATATTGGTCTTTTTATTGGATCCATCTCGTACTGGTACAGCTCGATTAGCAGTAGTAGTCGCAGAAGCTCCAGCTGATCCACATACATGGAATGTAATTGATGATCCAGCATTAGCTTTAGATCAAAATGATGTTATTGCTATGGAATTATTAGCTAGTACTGGATGGAATTGTGCTGTTGTTTTTTTATTCTTAGCTTTTCAATCAGATATGCCTAATCTTCCACCAGTTTATCGTGCATCATGTTCTATGTATGGAATTATGGTTCTTGTAATTGCATGTATTCATCCTATTCAAGCATTGATCAAATCATTTTTATTACGTCTTGGAGCACCTGGTCAACAAACCAATTGGTCCGAACATATACGACCATTATGTTTTTGTATTGTACTTATATTTACAGCTTTCAATATGTTCACTTGTTTACCAAGAATATTAACAAATGACAAATTAGAATATATACGTAATATGAATCATAGTGAAAATGCATCTTATTTAGCTGTTTTATCACATATTGGTTCATCAGAAGAAGCAATACTTGCAAGGCGGTTAAGAATATTTTTAAGCGGTTGTCAATTATTAATTAGCCTTATAGTTACTCTAATTGAATATGTTATATATCAATACTCTTATCGTTATCCAAATTGGACCGGATTTCAACCAACAATATTTTGGACTAAAGTAATTAGTTCAGTAATTGATTATTTTATATCATTATTATCATTTCTAACCGTTTGTTGGTTAGTATTTTATGATTCTTTCGGCGTATGTCGTCTGTTTATTATATGTTGTTATTTTTCATTAGTTTTATATCCATCAGCTCGTAGAGCATATCTATGGATAAAATGGCGGCTATTATGTACTAAACGTATGAATGATTTAGTTAATCCTAATAAATTACAATTAGAACGTTATGGTGATATATGTCCAATATGTTTTATTGAAATGACTATAACAACAGCTAAAATAACTAGATGTGGTCATCTTTATCATTCAGAATGTCTTATACAATGGATGAAACATAAATTAACATGTCCTATATGTCAATCAGATTTATTATCAACTAGAGTAACTAATCAAAGACGAGAAGTTACAAATGGTCAATTACAAGAGACAATAGAGTAAGTGAACAAGATTGAATAAGTTTGAAAGAAACTACTCAGAATGTTGTGACTTTATTTATTACTATTACTACTGCTATTACCATCATCATCATCTTTTTCACTGTCTAACCATTCGATATTAAACAAGAAGAAATCACCTTTCAATATTGTAAATGCAACTTGTTATTACTATGTGCCTTTAATTGTACACTCATCATTATACTTTGTCAAGGATGTTTGTAGAATAGAGGCGCATATTATAAATTCATAATGTCTATGTGAAGCCGCTTTTTTGTTTTTTTGTTTGTGTGTGTGCGTGTGTGTATGTACGTGACCTATTATCATGCATAGCACATAAAGAGATTTACAATAAATTATTGATATATAATATTGTTTAATTTTTCCAGAGAAATAATAAAGTTAGTTTCGATGTGATTCATTTACCAGTTTTCAGCCATGTATCTTTTCATAGTTGAAATCATGAGTCAATTGAAGCTAGACCACTATAGAAAACTTGGAAGCACTGCTTGACGGCCGTTTCATCCTATTATGGGACTCCTCAGCAGTACGCATCCACGATCCCACCTGGCGAGCGAGATTGGAACCCAGACCTATTAACCTCGCGTCAGAGCACTTAACCGATAGACCACTGAGCCGGTCGGCATCCAACGGTGTTGATGTTTAACTTCAACCAATTCACGATGTCTGAGCAACCGTCTACCATTGTCTTCAGTGAGTTGATATTCTTAAAACAGACTTGGTTGAACTCCACTGGTCACTGCTTCCCACTAGAACTCAAGGAAACATTCCTTACGGTCAGTCACTAGTGAGCATAGGATTATAGATCAGAAGGGGTTTTGTGGACATTTCTTTTTGTTTATAGATTAATGATATAGTCAGTTTGCCGCAAATGAACTCGAAAGTATAAGTTCAATTCTATGATGTAATTGTTGAATGTTGAGTGTTAAACAATTGACTGACTGATCACATATAGTGAATAGAAATATATTTATTCTAGCTGTGCATAACACAGGGGCAGAGTTCGATGAAGAATGCTGGTGGGCGGCCTATGCTCCTCCACGAGGGGTAATAGTCGTAAGTAATTAAGTAACGCTGTATATATAGTCAGTTGTAGATTATATCGTCTGGTTAGACTATAATAGGAATTCATCCTATTTATTAAATGTATGTTTGTTCTGTTAATTTTAAACTACACCTTTGTTGCTACCTAGTTATCCAAATTCCTAATAGGTGAAGCGAAGTTTTAATAATTAGAAGCCAGATGTTGTAATCATGAAACCATCGTACAAGTCTCAGTGTACTAGGTGTAAAATGATAGTGCAGATAATCAATTTATAATCATGTATCGACTAGAATTAATAAACCATTTACTAGTTGCAACTATTGATAATTGCTTACGACTATTTAAACTGTTGGTAAGCGTATAAGATTGAAAGAATTTATTGCTTGTATACAATAACATACAAATATATTGCAAACAAATAATTAGGATATATTAAAAAAACTAACGTTCCACGTCAGTCAGTCAGCTACAACGTACGACCAGGCGCATATATAGGTCAGTCCAAGTTGCCATACCTCGTTAGCACAACAAGATGAACACCGGATTCATAGAAGTAGTTAATTTAGTGGTAGTAGTATATAAAAGATAGGTTGTATATAAGGATATAGTATAGGAAGGAAGAAAGTTATGAAGCAATTTTAATCTTAAGGTTCAATGGAAGATAAAGAGTGTATGCACCTACGCCATTGTGATCGATTCCGAGCCATGTCACCTAGAGTCTCTAACCATTGGTTACGATAGTCACGCGGACCCCAACCAGGTAGTCTGCACCTACCAACGTGGCTCAGACCAGAAGTTAGTGACTTCAAGCACTGATGCCACGTTTTGGTTTGGCCGCCCGTTACTCTCTTCCAACCATCTCCTACACTAGTCAGCATAGCGCGTCTCACGTAGTGCTAATCATTTATCATGTTTCATCAAATTCTTCATGCTGATACAATCCCACCAAGTTAGTTGCAACATATCCACTGATCTAAGTGATGCAGCATCGTGATGCACCTTTTTACTGTTAGTAGGAATTGTAGACTTACTTTCCTAAGTGTCTGACTCTTGTCGGGAAAATTTGTCCAGAATCTCAAAGATAAAGATAAGGAATTGGAGTCTGTCTCACAGTATTTTTCAGATATGTTATTACTATGCTACTTGGGACAGAACTGACTTTCTGTAACGCAAATGTTTATACTGATTAGTTATTGATTGGTAATTAATGTTCCGTTGCGTACTCCTTATCGAATATCACTTCTTATCGATGTAGTTGTAATGAGGTAGATGACTATAGATCATTGATGAGTTAAATTAGGCCACAACTATTAAATTAAGTCCCTATCTTTTGCATCAAACTCCTACATCATCCTAAATTTGCTCTTAACTTTCTCAACTACCCTCTGCAAACAGTTTGTAACTTATAAATCAGCAGGATCACTTTGGTTTTGTGTTCTCTGAGCTGAATAATTCAATATTAAATATCCCATTGTCTTTGTAGACAAAATTATTTGCTGTAAAAGCTTCAGTAGGTGTCTAGGACGATAATAAAAATTTCTTGAAATAAATCATTTGAATCAAATGAATACTGAAAACTTACTAAATAGTGAAGATAAATAAGTGTATTATTATGTAAAATGGTATTTATCAATTAAACAATTGAGTGAATTTACAGTTCATTGCGTTGTTGGGGTTCAGTACGGCCTATGATGTTACGTATTTAGGGACAGAAACGATTGAGCTTCTCTAATACGATCGATTCTTTATGTAACTGACAACACTCAGTTATGCTCAACACATCAAACCTCGACGGCTAAGACAGAAAGAAGACGGAATTGCAGGTAACTTGATATATGTGGTAGAACAAGCAACTCAAACCAAATTGGTACGAAAGTTGTTACGATAGTAGCAGAATATGACCTTCGAGCATGTAGCATCATTACGACGGTAGTTCGGTCATGTAACTCTTCTGGCGATGTTGCAACTATGAGTACATCGTGTAAATAAACGGCTACACCTATAATACCGGCTAATCTGGTATCCATTAATTGATGGAATATCGCTGGTGCCGTCTTCACTTCAGAGGACAGTCGTTTATAACGAAATAAACATCGTTGTGTGTTTATTGTCAGTAATTCACGGCATGAAGATTCGACCTCTACTTACAGATAGGCTTCGTCCAGGTTTAGTTTTGCGAAGCAGCTTCCACTGTTTGAGATAGTAAGAAAGATAATCTGGAACTGGCAAAGAATAATGATATTGTTCTTATCACATTTTCCAGCCACGTTTTGTAATCTTGTAAAGAATATTCATCAATGATTTTTTGTTTATGGTACATCAAACTAAGCCGAAAAATGTAGCTAATTGCAGATTGTTCTCATTTTCATATTTAAGTCTGTCGATATCTAATCTTGTTTGCCACAATCGATTTTGTAATTATTAGATTTGGTAGTTTCATTGTGTACGAAACTTGTGAAGTTTTATCAAATGGTATCAACGAAGTAGACTAATTATTGCAACTTCATGTAGTAGTGCGTCCGCCTGTAGCTCCTCTGGGGGCTACTGCCGGTCCCAAGCCCGGGTAAAGGAGGAGGGTTGGGCATGGGATTAGCGACCCCATCCCGTAGAAAATTGACTCGCTAAAAAAACGCTAACCAGAAAAAAAGTAATGTAGTAGTACGTCGTAAAATGACCAAGTGTGGCGAGTAAATATCGTAGCAACGTCCTCCAAGTGGAGCAGTGAGTTAATGGCTGAAGCATCTAACTTTTAATTGGTAGTTCGTATATTCGAGTTCGTTCCTACAGACTTCAGTTTGAGCAGCTGAACGGTATCATTAAATGCGATACCAAACTATTGTTGGGGGGGGATAGTTTAAATTTATCAAAAAGTTTTGTCCTTGTACTGTGTTCCTTATTGATAATTAACATATCTGTAACAAAAATATCTCTTTATATACTTGTGTAAACAACATTTGAATACTTTGAGAAGTCGGTTGGTTAATTGGTTATTATGCAACTAGGTTAAACTGCGATGGAACTATTGAGACTACTCAGCACTATAAGTTGATATAGTGAGCGAAAAAAAATGTCTCCATGGTGTATAGCCTAAGATGTTGATTTTCAGTTAGGGAACTTCCTACGACGAACGCTTGCATTATTTGATTCCAGATTACTGTTCTTTTGGGCGTCTGTATTCACCTCCCAAACAGAACCAATTCAACCTCTTTATTCTCTAGATTACAAAAGTTAGTAGCGCCATAGAGTGTGTTAACGATATATAGTTTGGATTGAAGCATGCTCCATACAGGATTGTGTTGGAACACGCTGATTGGCGAATACTTGGAGAACACTAGAATATTCTTGTGTAAAAATTATAAATGTACTAAATTTTTCTTATTGTGATTCATGCTTCCATTAAACCCTGTTAATTTAGAACATAATTACATTCCTGTTCAACCGTGTTTTGATTTGAGGACTTGTTGAGTGAAGTGACGTTCAAGAATAAGAATAGCTGAGATGTTATAAGAGAGATTGTAACTCTATGGAACTGCGTGACGTGGTCTCAATTTCCTCAGTAAATATCAGCCCCCTCAAGATTACAGGTATACTTTAGTGACAAGTGTAAAATGGCACGAAACCTACCTAGGTAAACCAGGATTTCCTGTTTAATATCTCCAACCACGCAACACTAATAAAGAGCGTATAGTTCCTGATCTCATTTTAACTGACATCAGTTTAAGACGTGAGCTGTTTTACAGAGAGATAAACATTCACGTAACTCAATTAAAAATTGATGTGTGTGCTATAATCTGGGGCGAATTTCTGAAGGATCACAATGAAGCTGACAAAAACCCTTTATAAAGAATTTGCTAATTTCATTACATAATACTGATCACATATGCTATTACTTACATGAATAGTGATTGGGATTTAATCAAATGCTTTTTGTATAGACCAAGGGTCAGTACTATAAACAAAATGTTAGTCAATATTTTATCCCAGTTAAATCGGTAAACTCAGTGGGATGTGACACAATCGTTTTCATGTCTTTTAGGTTTTGAATGAAGCATGGACTTCGTTCTTCCTTTGGTGATGACCTTCTCTGCACAATATCTTTTATTGATGACTGATTTAAGCCTTTGTTTCAATAAAAGGCTATTTGAATCACCTCTAAATGGTAAGGTGATGTAGACAGGCTTTTTCTCCACCAAAGCTACAGTAGGTCTCATTGTGTCATGAACTTTCCATCTATTGGTAAATCTAAGTGGATAAACATTCCCCATTATTGTCTTGTTTATCAACTTAACATCATCATCAATAGCGTCGTTTGTTAAATAGGCAGCTTACCAAACCCTGTTTGTATTGTACAAGGCAATAACTATAGTAACTAAGGTATTGACCCGTCCATGTCGGTTTTCGCAAAATGGATCGCTTGATTGAGCCATCTTCTCGTCTGTTTAGAAGTATATCTAGGACGGGAAGTTGGTCGTTCTTCTCCTCTTCGCATAAGAGACTGATGTGGTTTTGAATAGTGATTAGGTTTCAAATTGTTTTCACATTATTATTATTATTATTATTATTATTATCCTTGTCTCCTGTTACCCCCCTATTTCCAGTCTAGTTGACCTTTTATTTTTATATATAAATGTTCTTAACAAGTATATTGTGTGTGATCAGATTGTTCGAAATGTATTTCACTAATATCTCATCACATAGTTCTGATAATCTTCGTCTTCTTATTACTACACTATCGAAATTTATCAAAGGGACTAATTGATTTAGCTGTATGTTTTATTGTATAACGGCTTGACAATAATCGTTACCTCCCCGTAAATCTATCTTAATAATAATGTACAGTTAAACTGATGTTTCTTATCTTTGATAAATTACCAAATGAAACACTAGAAAACAATGTCAATGAAAAACTATTTGTCCTATATTAATTATTCCTTATTCATCAATTTCAATTTGGGAAATGATCACTGTGAAGCAAGTACTCTCAGCTAAGTCGTTCAATCATCGTTGTATCTGTCCCCAAATGCCCTGGTACGGCCGAGAGTGGGGAGAGTCCGCTCTCCCTCTCGAAATGCTCTCATATGGCCACGCGTATATAGCCTCTGTCAGGGAAGACCTTAGTGATTATTTTCTGAGAGTATACTCAATACTACTGATGCAACGCATCAAACTTTCTTTGTTTTCTTGTATAACTATGATTACATTTCTTAAACTCGAATCATATTGTATCATTTGTGAAAGACTAGTAAACGTGTTTGTGGTTTTATTTTAGTTTGATTAAATAATATAGATCAAAAGGGGTTTTGTGGAGATTTCAGTATTTTCATAGTTGAAATCATGAGTCAATTGAAGCTAGACTACCATGGAAAACCTGGAAGCACTGGACGGCCATTTCGTCCTATTATGGGACTCCTCAGCAGTACGCATCCACGATCCCGCACTCGCGAGATTCGAACCCAGAACCTACCAGTCAACTATGTAAATAATATAGTTCCAAATCAACACTCAGTGTTAACAGATCACTTCACTTATAACTAAACACTTATTCATCCTCTGATAGAAATACATTTGAATAATTTAAGAATTTAAACTAAACAAGAATATGATTTGTGGAAGGTTTCTCATCAGGTATAAACCAATTACTATTTCGTTAGTAATATTATTATAGAAAACGTTTTATAAACCTTTTGTGATCTAATGTGCTAACTTCAATTTGTTTGAACGTATGAATATGCTATGAACATAAATCTTCCATTTAATTCCATATATTATATCTAGGCTAACCTTGTTTGTATGACTGCTAAATACGGTTTGAGTTGGATGAGTGCATTTCAGGCACATGTTTATTCAGACAGGAATTAAGAATAAGAAGTGGGTAAACGAAGCAAATCATATTAAAACTTACTTACTTACGCCTGTTAGTCCCAATGGAGCATAAGTCGCCGACCAACATTCTCTAACCCACTTTTTTCTGGGCCCTCCTTTCCAGTTCTATCCAATTTTTATTCATTCTTCTCATGTCTCTCTCCATTTCTCGACGTAATGTGTTCTTTGGTCTTCTTCTTCTCCTTTGGCCTTCAGGATTCCATGTGAGGGCTTGTCTTGTGACGCAGTTGGGTGATTTCCTCAATGTGTGTCCTATCCACTTCCACCGCTTCTTCCTGATTTCTTTCTCCACTAAATGGAATCTGGTTTGTTGTCTCCCACAGTACAATGTTGCTGATAGTGTCTGGCCAACGGATCCGAAGTATCGTGCGTAGACAACTGTCCAGCTGCATCCTAGCTGTCCACTGTATCCCGATCATATTAAATCAGTCGAGGTTAAAAAGTGAATAACTAATAAGGTCAAAATAAGACTGAAGAAGAATAAATAAATTGGTCTGTCCAGATGCTGGAATGACTCATTTGGGCTTAACATAAAACGAAACCCTACAGACCTGTTATATCCAACTCACTCATTACTTATTATTGAAACAGAGAACTACTACACTTCCCACAACGAGAAGTAAGAACATCAAGACTGGTACAAGTAAAGATTTATTCATTCCCGAAAACACGATGAACTTAGTCGAAAATGCACACATTCATATATTGAACTGTACTCACAATTTATTGTAAATTAGTAAAAAAATTCATAGCAGAATAACAAACTCCGCCTGTAGCTCCTCCGGGAGCTACTACCGGTTCCAAGCCTGGGTAAAGGAGGGGGGTTGGGCATGGGGTTAGCGATCCCATCCCGCAGAAAACCAACTAGCTAAAAAAACGCTAACCAGAATTAAAAAAATATTTATGTAAGCAGAATAACACGTTGGGTGTCATGCTGAACATAGTTTACGTTAATTTAGTACAAAAATATTGTATGTTGAATAAGCATCACATTGAAACAAATCAATGTTATGCTGAATAAAATGGCAATAAATAAATATTACAATGAATAATTATCATATAGAATTGAAAGCGGAAGTAATTAACAGATATTGAATAAAACATAATTGCTAGCCAACGAATGATAATCAAGGCACATATTTATTTACTCCTGTTACCCTTCGTAGAAAAGCATAGGTCGCCTATCAGCATTCTCCGTCCAGCTCTATCCTGAGCAATCCTCTCCAGTTGCTAGCCATCCTTTTCATGTCTGTTTTCATTTCACGACGCAATATCTTCCTCTCTTCCTTTTCTTTTCAAGATTTCAAGTTAGGAATTTCCTCGTGATGCAGTTTGATGTTTTCCGTAATGTATGACCTATCCACTTTCAACATCTTTGCCTAATTTCCTCCTGAGCTGGAAGTTGGTTTGTTCTGCCCTACAGCAGGCTGTTGCTGATGGTATCCGACCAACGGACATTCATTATCTTTCGTAGGCTATTGTTTATAAATACTTGTACATTTTTGATGATGGTTGTGATAGTTATTCAAGTTTCAGCTCCATACAGTAGAACTGTCTTAACGTTCGTATTGAAGATTCTCACTTCTGATGTTGGTTAACGGTTGTTTTGAGTTCCATATGATCTTCAACTGCAGGAATCCTGCTCTTACTTTTCCAATCTTCACATTTATGTGTGCATCAGATCCTCCTTCTTCATCGATGATGCTACCCAGATACGTGGAAGATTCCACCTCTTCCAGAGTTTCTACTTCAAGTGTGATTGGGTTTGTGTTCTCTGTGTTGTATTTGAGAATCTTGCTTTTCCCTTTGTGTATGTTGAGACCTACTAATGCAGATTCTGTTGCTACACTGGCTGTAGTCACCTACCGACCACCAGAAGAAAGAGAAAGGGAGAGAGTAAGCAGTCTTGTTTAGCACCGGTGTGTTATATCTCGAAGAGAATTATGAATACTAGGTAACTTTTCAGAACTATTTATGGACCAATACTACGCGTATATTCTATCGTTTACTTGTTAAACAACTAAACTATTCATATTCATGTTCCTCTTATCATAAGCTTTATTTTGACTTATAGACTATTACTATACGACTTACCATTCCTGAGTTATGCCCAGTCTACCAATCACTATCTCCCTTATTCACAGCCACATTTGGCTAAATCTTGTATATATGTTATTTTCTATTTTATGATACGATGTGGTCTGTCTGTTTGGTACATAAATCCAGTATGTTTGCGAATAATGATTCATATTGCAGAGGCTGTTATTGATATTCTGTATTTAACTGGCTGGGCTAGTCAGAAAGCAGGACCGTCAAGTACTCTAGACTGCTCACACAAGTTTTGTGTGTCATTGGTCCGGTCGATAATTCGCTGCTCTCTAATTGACGGGAATCATCGCGTTATACATTAACAGGGCATCCAGGCGGCCACAAGATATAACAGTCCTCACTTGGAATGCTTCTGTCAGCTGTTCTAAATACACAACTTTGCAGTGTAGTCCTTCGTATGAATTTCGGATGATGTTGATGTTTATTCTCAGGTACACCTTAGTGTCGAAATAGTTTCTATAAGGTTGTCCTACCTACGTTGTCAAACGCTTTTTCATACTCAAGGAAGTTGATGTATGGTGGCAAATTCCATTCAATTGTTTGTTCAACAATAACCCGTAATGTCACGATTTGGTTTGTGCACGACCGATCCTTTTGAAATCCAGTTTATTGATTTTGAAGTTGAGCATCTACTAAATCCTTTATCCGGGTCAGCAACAGTGTTGAGAAGTTTTCCTGGTACCGATAATAGTGTTATGTCTCTGTAGTCATTGCACCTACTGGGATCTCATTTCTTTGGCATCTTGTTGAGGTGTAACACTATACTACTTCAATTCGGAAAAACACTTGGATACCACGTATAAGTTTATTCAATCCACTTTAAGACAGTTCTTATGTGATAACTATTGGTACTACTACTGGGCTGTTCAAACAAAAACAGGTGAAGTGAAATTCATGTCTGTGAACTAATAGTGGAAGTCTGAGTGTCTATAGGAGTAGATTATGGACGACCTTTAGTGAATAAATCACGTTTTAAATGAAGGCCATTGGAATCCACGTTAAAATGAAATGTTTCTTTTACCATGCCAACTAGAGGCCTACCACAATTTTACTTATGTAACAGAAGTCAGAATAAAAGCGCTTAGTGTCAGAGGCCTATTCAAAGCGAACTAAATGTGATGTTCTCTTCTTATCATCCACGTTGTGTTTACTATCTACTTAACGTTGAGTGATCGCACTTGTGAACATTGCTGTCTTTCAAACACTGCTTTTGATCTGATCTTTAATTTTATGTCATTTACGTTCCTCGATTATCAATCATTTTTTCATAATAATATTGAGTTGTATGCTACTTATGATGACGGATATAAGTAGTATGTAGCATCAGTTGGGTGTGCAATACCTCACATCAGAAGATTGAAATGAAGAGGATAGGAAGGAAATCGGGAAGCAATCGAAATAAGAATAGGATTAGAAGAACAATGGAGTATGTAAAAGACAACACAAAGATATGCAAATGATGTATTTCATGTATGATCTTCTTAGTTTGCTAAGCCACTGTGTGAGTTTGCATAGAAATCTTGATTATCACCATCAACTTCTCGTTCACTATAATATTGCTAATGTAGGTGTAATCCATTTACAGATGAGGAGAATCCATGTAACATAATGAATTCATTTTAATCTACAAGTGTTATTCTTCTCACTGCTGAGGAGTCCCATAATAGAACGAAACGGCCGTCCAGTGCTTCAAGGTTTTCCATGGTGGTCTAGCTTCAATTGACTCATGATTTCAACTATGAAAATACTAAATTCTCTACAAAATTTCCTCTTCTCGCTTTGTTTAAACTTTTCAAGGGATCAGGTTGTATGAAATATGCGCATTTTTACACATCAAGTCTAGTATAGAAGCTAAGCAATCGAAAACATCCAACTGTCTATCAATGTATCTTGCTGAATTTAAATTTAATGCTAAGATTTACTCATAACAATTGATCTATTCAAATATTTCTTAGGTGAAATAGATTTCGATATCTATTCATCTGTGAACGATATAAAATCATCGTTATCATAAATCATATCAGTAGTATAACTTATTTTAGTAACTCCGCCTGTAGCTCTTCTAGAGTTACTTCCGGTCCCAAGCTCGGGTAAAGGAGGAGAGTTGGGCATGGGGTTAGCGACCCCATCCCGTAGAAAAACTAACTCGCTAAAAAACGCTAACCAGAAAAAAATAATTCAAACTCTGCCCTGGCACTTGAAGGAATAATTATGACGCCTCATGATGAAAGCTGAAATTTTTCGGAAGTCACGAAGCCTTCTAACAACTAGAGCAACACTCTTTATAGGTACATGGAACGTCCGGACAATGTGTGAGACAGGGAAAACCAGTCAAATAGCAATGGAAATGAGGAGATACAACTTGACAGCACTCGGAATCAGCGAACAGAGTTGTATGGAGAATGCTGGTGAGCGGCCTATGCTTCTCCACGAGGTGTAACAGGCGTAAGTAAAAAAAGTATAACTTATTTTAGTAAGCACAGTCGAATAAGCCATTAGCTCAACTTTTAAAATCAGTTCATTAATTCAAAAAATTATCTTCTAAAATAATTACAATAATAATAATGATAATAATAATAATTACAACACACACACTAATGTATATTATTGAGAACCATCGTCTTCTGGAATATGTTCCAATTCATGTAGTACATTGCATGTATCTTTAGGATGTAGAAATAGGACAGGTACCCCTGATGCTCCAATTTTTGGTTCAGCACTTAATGTTCTGATATTTTTTTCTTTTAAATGTTTTAAACAATTGTATATATTGTCAACCTAAAATTGTAGTCCACAATATAACAAAGTAAATTATTTATAGAAGTTTATTGTAAAATAAATTCAAAAAAATAACTAAATCGAATCTCGCGAGGCGAGGTCGTGGATGCGCACTGCTGAGGAGTCCCATAATAGGACGAAACGGCCGTCCAGTGCTTCCAGGTTTTCCATGGTAGTCTAGCTTCAATTAACTCATGCTTTCAACTATGTAAATATGAAGCATTGTTATTTGATGAGCCATACTATTTTTCGTCTAGTATGTCGTTTACGTATGACAGACTTAGTTCTATAAAAAATACGTGAAATTAGTTTCCTAATAGGTACCTATTTAGGAATCGTTCCACGCATTAATCATTCATTTGGATGGTCCTGTCACTTCAGTAAGTTTATCAATCATTTATGTTGTCGTAATAAAATTAATTATCCGCTTATTGCTAAAAGCAATAGATGTCAGTGTTTAATTGAAAACAAAACTCATTACTCTAACTAGGTAGATTTATATAGCTTCACACTGAGGGATAACTCCAGTTAAATGATGATTGAAGGTCAGGAAGCAATGTATTTTATGCTGGACAACTCTTTGATGGTAAGCATTCACGACCCTACCATGTATTGGACAATGGTATAGAGTGAACGATATAGAATTTTAGGGATAATTATAAGTAAAACTATCATCTAGTTAATTATCAAACTAGGAATGAATGATGTAGAACTAAAAATGAGACTTATGTAATTCGATTTTATATGTTCAGCATGAATCTCACAAACTCGTATATATCAATAAGAGCCGTCAGGTATAGTGTGGTGTGGGTTACTTATATCCACATAAGTAGTATATGGTGATGGTCAGACATAGAATGTATTTTGGCGGAAGATCGATAAGGAAAAAACAGAAACGAAACGCAATCGGTATGAAAATGTATAAACAATGAAATCAGAGAAGATGGACTGATATTTACAGAAGAAACAGTGAAGATTGAGACAATTGATTAATCGTTTGCAAATTAACTGTTTACTGTATGGTCACCAGATTTGAGTGAGATAGTTTGTAATTTGTGTCTAAATACATTCGACTGTCCCCAACCGGTGTTTTGTTCACTACAACAGTATTGATGTTCACATCAGTACTGTAATGTAGATACATCTAAGTGATTAGTTGCAGATAGGACAAATCGCACTTGCTGAATTCTCCTTCTGACTTCTCATCCAAGTTTACTGAAAAAACGTACTTACTTTTATTTAGTTTAAGATTACTATTTCACGAGTTTATAGTTTGATTATTTTCATTTCCAAACGAAATAGACCAAACTTTCTGTCAGATTTCTATTGTTTGATAATGAATATAGTCTTATAGAGTTGAGATCATGAGTCAATTGAGGCTAGACCACTATCGAAAACCTGGAAGCACTGGACGGCCGTTTCGTCCGGAGAAGCAGTAACCAGTGGAGTTTAACCAGGTCTGTTGTAGAGATATCAACTCACTGAAGACAACTGATGAACGGTTGCTAAAACATCGTGGATTGGTTGAAGTTAGACATTAACACCGTTGGATGCCGACCAGCTCAGTGGTCTATCAGTTAAGTTCTCTGGTGCGAGACTGATAGGTCCTGGGTTCGAATCTCGCGAGTGCGGGATGGTGGATGCGCACTGCTGAGGAGTCCCATAGTAAGACGAAACGGCCGTCCAGTACTTCCAGGTTTTCAATAGTGGTCTAGCTTCAATTGACTCATGATCTCAATTCTATAAAATTACTAAAATCTCCACCAAACTCCCTTGTGATAATGAATATAGTCATCGAAATTTTAAGTTCAGACTAGTTGAACTGTATACATGCGATGACTTTGAATCCAGTATATGGTAAATAAAAACCAGAGATCAATAAGATATAGATACTTACTTCAACACAAAGATGATGTAATCCACCATTCTTATTACTTTCTATAAATTTACTAATAGGACTATTATCACCAAGAGGTTGAATCAACTAGACAATTCATATTATGTATGATTAGAAGAAAGAAAACTTTGAGTTTACTTCAATATTAGCATTGCCTAATCGTACAAACATTCTGATGAAACCATGTTCTTTAAAAGGCTACAAAAAAATAATAATAACAAGATATAATCAGTGATAAGTCTTGCTGATTAAACGCTATCCTCAGATTATAAGCTAGTTTCGAATGCTGGTGGGCGGTCCATACTCCTCCATGAGGGATAACAGACGTAAGTAATGCCATGTATGGATTGTGGCGTAATTAGCTTTACTTTACTTCCGATATTTTTCGGTGGTTCGGTTGTGAATATATGGAAGATGTGCCTTTGGTCAAGTTATCAATGTTGGTAGTTGACCTTTGCTTTAATTCTGACATAGAATCTTTCTATACTTAAAAGAATAATGGAGGTTGTCAGAATGAACTATTCTGATAAGTCTTGTTAATTGAACGCTATACTCAGATCCTAAGCTAGTCTCGTAACCCCCAAGCTAGAACTACACAGCGACTTGAACACGATAGAAAAGGCACAAAATATATGAGAAGCACTATACTCCAAAGGTTCATTTATGTACAGAAAATATAGGGCTTTATAGCACTTTAGAAGTCCTTAGGTTTTCTTGAAAATCCTGGAATGTTACTAAACATAGTAGCAGTGTAGTAATCAGCCAATCAGAAACTCTACATGTGACTTTTCATTTTCGCGCCATTTCTAGCAAAACTACTAATCAAACGCTGATTGGATAAAATGCTTCCTAAAGTTTTCCTGTGCTTGTCATGTCTATTGCGAGAAATTTTCAGGGCCGCCCCAACAGAGAGCTGTGACACCAGATTTGACAACAGAATATGAGGTGGGGATGGATGATGGCTAGCAACGAAATTCAGAACGCGCGTTTCATCCTACTTAAGACTCCCCAGTTGAATGGAAGAAATGCAAGAATGCAAGAAATTTTCAGGATCACCCCAACAATCATTATGAAGGGAAGTTATGAAAACTGTTGAATTTCTATATAGTTTAAATCCCCAAAAACTCCGCCTGTAGCTCTTCTAGAGTTACTTCCGGTCCCAAGCTCGGGTAAAGAATGAGGGTTGGGCATGGGGTTAGCGACCCCATCCCGTAGAAAAACTAACTCGCTAAAAGAACGTTAACCAGAAAAAATAATTCAAACCATTCAAACTCTGCACTGGGAGTTGAAAAAATAATTAATACGCCTCATGATGAAAGCCGAAATTTTTCAGAAGTCACGAAGTCCATGCACCTTCTAACAACCAGAGCGACACTCTTTATAGGTACATGAAACGTTCGGACAATGTGAGAGACAGGGAAAACCAGTCAAATAGCAGTGGAAATGTGGCGATACAACTTGACAGTACTCGGAATCAGCCAACAGATTTGGATGGAGAATGCTGGTGAGCGGCCTATGCTTCTCCACGAGGTGTAACAGGCGTAAGTAAAAAAAGTAAGTTAAATCCCAAAATGATTTTAGTTAGATCATGATTGAAAGTCAGAAAGTACTAGATTCCCTTGGTTACAATAATGGTCTAACTAAGATCAGTTTGAGATTAAAATTATGAATGCTATACAATATAAAGAATGACAATTTACTTTTGGTTCGCTAACTTCAGCGTGTAAAATATCTCGATAAAATGAAGCAGCTTTTTCTAGATCCGGTACAACAATGGCAACATGATTTAGTTTGGTAATTTTCCAAGAATTCTTGAAAAAAATACAATAAAAATCAATAAATTGATTTATATTTGATTTATAGTAATCAATAAAGGGAAATTAAAATGAGTAGTTCTTAATTAGACAGTAGTCACCAGTAATTAACTCCGCCTGTAGCTCCTCCGGGAGGTTACTGCCGGTCCCAAGCCCGGGTAAATGAGGAGGGTTGGGTATGGGGTTAGCGACCCCATCCCGTAGAAAACCAACTCGCTAAAAAAAAACGCTAACCAGAAAAAATTATTCAAACCATTTAAGTAAGTCACTAGTAATTCTCTATCTAGTCTAGATGTAACAGTAGTTACTATCGACTAATATGCTTTTGATATGTTTGAACTTACTTCAAAATCAATCAGCAATAGAATTCGAAATAGTTTAGTGCGCTTAGTTGAAGCATAAACTATTAGACTTCTTATTACAGATGGTTTACAGAGATTAGTGAACCTTTCATAGTTTACATTATGAACTGATCTTAGACATTCATTAAAAATAGTTGTGAAACATAGATAATTTATTTACATTTGAAATCTAAACTATTGGATATAGGCTCAGTGATTTAAAGACTTGATCCTCAGAGGAGGAGGAAATGTTCACTGCTGAGGAGTCCAGAAGTATGAAGACATATCTGTCCGGTGCTGTATCCTTTTCAATGGATTTCTGATTATGGCCAGTCCATAATCTAAACTACTTGTGTTCTATCTGTTTATTCTAATAGTCAAGAGATAAATTCTTAATTTAACTCAATAAGTCCCATTAGTGTGAGATTTACGGCAATAGTCTTGATTTGATGTTGTTAGAAGAAGATTGAAATTAGTCATTAATGTATATAGAATGAAATCACTTTGAACGGATTTCAACTGATATTCACTTCTCGTTAGAAATGAATAAATCAAAACAACTAAACTAAACTGACTTAGTATTGTTTGTTTGAATCTTCCCAGTAGCTGAGTGGATAACGCAATGGCGTTTGAAGCGAAAGGTACTGGGTTCGAGTCCCAGAGTGAACATCAACTCTGAGATGAAGGTACATCCAGCTGACGAGTACCAAATAGGACGAAACGCGCGCCAAACTGGATTTCACTGTTAGCCACCATCCATCTTTGCTTAAACTAAACTGCATTGTGAAATCTATCAGTTATTAGATTAAACTGACGGATACAAAATTGGAAGAGTACACGACCCTACATAACTGAAAACAATAGTTAATAGCTACATGTCTTAATGTTATATTATTGATTGTTCACTATTAACAGATCAGATAGTGTTCCTACTTTATCCAGTATTATTTGTTTATATTTAGTCATGTCACACTCTTTACCCAATTGTAATTTTATTTATGACTGAGAAATTGTTATGTCCCGAATAGAATTATAAATGGTAACCTTGAGGACTATTTATGGACCAATGTGATATGTATATTTCCTATTGTATAATTGTTAAGTAACTAAAGTATCCACATTCGTGTCCCTCTAATTATAAGCTTCGTTTTGACCGAATAGACTATTATTATACGATTTACCATTCTTGAATTATCCCCAGTCTATTAACTACTGTTCCCCACATTCATAGTCATATTTGGCCAAATCTTGTACAAATGTTATTTCCTATTTTATGGAACGATGTGGTCAGTCTGTTTGGTATATAAACCCAATATATTTGAAAATAATGATTCATATCGCAGAGGCTGTTATTGGTGTTTTGGACTTAACTGGCTGGGTTGGGCTGGGCTAGACAGAAAGCAGAATTTATAAGTACTCAAGACTGCTCATACGGTTTTTGTGTATCACTGGTCCGATCGATAATTCACTCCTCTCTAATTGGCGGTCTTATCACGTCATATATAAACAGGGCACTCGGGCACACAAAATATATCAGAAATAATTCAAGTCATTCAGTACCGAGAAATATATCAAGCTGAAGAAATGTCCCTTACTGAATCTTTCCACTTATTCAGCTAATTCAATTGACATTGTATCACCAGTTATATCATTCTAAGGTGAAAAAAACGTCTAAACCCGACGAGTAAAGTAAATCCAACTTGGAAGCCTATAGTCGAATTTGATATAGTGGGGAGATACATCAAGGCCTTAATAAATAATTTCTCAGTCTGTTTTATTCACAGTGATCAGAAGAAAATCAGTTTTCTTCTTACCCTTCTTTCAATACATTAACATTAAACAGCGAGTACTTATTGAAGTGCGAAACCAAACATTCAGTCATTATAAGTAGGGATAATTTTCATATGAAAACTGTAGGGAACAAAGATAGTTTAATAGAGTACCATATGAAAGGAGGATAAACAGTCAAAGAAGGACAAAATATAAATACAATCAGAAGAATAGAAATTAAAGTATCAAAAAACCAGTTTAAACATATGAGATGAGGGAATCGTTTCAACAAAGGAATATCATGCTATACAACGCATAGGACATAAAATGACTGAAAATAACTCAGACAATTGATTACTAAGTAATGCGGTCAACATACAACAAGGATAGAAAGGGAGGAGTTATAACGTAAGTGACATATTTAGCAATAATCTTATACATTTATCACAGGATCTTGGAAACTGAGTTGGAATTCGTGCATAGGTACTTCCTAAAATGGTTGTGTTCACTTGTTATAAAGTTTAAACCATTTAAAATTTGGAAAGGCAACAGTATCAAGCAGAGGTTGTTGTAGATTTTTAGAATAGATGACACATATGGTAATGAGAAATACAAATATTATTTTGATCTTGGCTATAGGCAAGTGTTAGAATGTATGAAACCCATGGGAAGTTAGCTGTTTGTTATATTTTGATAAATAATTTTACCTACTTATAAGTAGTAAAAATATTTTAAAGACATTTTTAGTCTACCACACGAATCATGCACTTCTCAGACTACTACTGGTAATCGAACGGTCTTCATATAGAAAAGGTATGACGTCTCATTGTGAAAGAAGAGATTCTTCGAAAGCCACAAGTTTGATGCCCCTTCTGAAAAGTAATTAATATGGATACGAAGAATGTCTAAACAATGTGGGAGACAGAGTGGGTCATTCATATTAACTGCAAAAGATACAACTCGGTCGTTCTTGGAATATCTGTAACACATTGAACGTAACCTGCACATAAAGGACAAACTGTTACTGAATTCCAGTCATGAAGAATAAAATGTCTTCACACAAAGAGTTTCACTGGTGTTGTCTGAAGAAGTACAAAAAGTACTTATGTAATGGGGATTTTATAGCTCCAGAACCATTAAAATATCTTTCAGAAAAGAGAAGGAAAATGTTACGATAAAAGTTATGCGGTGTTATACTCCCACTAATATTAGCAGTGATAATAAAAATCAATTTTATGGTAGGTTGTAATCTGTTGTAGAGAACTGTCCAAGAAAAAACCTGGTCATTTTGATGGGGGACCTGAATGTTAAAGTGGGGATGGTCAATGCCGAGGATGAAGGCTCAATGGATAGATATGTACTAAGAAAAAGAAACGAGCATGGCGAGAGACTTGAATATCTACGTGCTTTCAAAAATATGGTTATAGGTGACAACGTTTTCCCTCACAGACGCATGTAATATGCTACATAGGTCTCACTGGATCTCATTACGGAGGTCAAAATCCATCAAACCGGTACTAATAGAAAATTTTCGAGGTTTATTACAAACGTAAAGAAGAGTGGAGCTGATATAGCTTCAGACCACTATTTGGTGGTGTTGAACAATAGGACAAGCGTCACTAAAAAAGTATAATACAACCTCCCTTTGAGATGCTAGCAAGCTCAGTAACTTCAAGATAACTCTTATCAACCAGTTTCAAACTTTACAAGATCAACCAAACGGAGAGTAAACCACAATAGAGACATTCTTGGTTTATTTGCAACAGTATCTACGAGATCGATGGGTGGCTAGTTATGAATGAAGTGAATGACCTATCAGTGGTTAAATAACGCTGTTCGGTTGTTTGTTAGGAATTCAGTGTGAGTTGGTAAGTTCACAAGAAATAGCTCTCAAATGCCCTGGTACGGCCGAGGGTAGGGAGAGTCCGCTCTCCCTCTCCAAATGCTCTCACATGACCACGCATATACAGCCTCTGTCAGGGAAGTCCTACTCACTGCCTTCTCGTGGCGGGGGTGTTGTTTACGAAAGTGAGAGGACGAAAAGCGAATGTCTGGCGCTTTAACCGGGTTAGTGGACACAGAGAAATCACCTAGATGATTTGGAAAACCCTGATTCCAAACCAATGGTTCACATAGGCTCCAGGGTCCTGAAGGAACAAACGGCGTATGAACCAGTTGTTGGTCACTGGCAACCATGGGACTGCATCTCCTGATGTTGCTCCACTGCCTTGTAAATCTGATATGCTTGATGCCATTACGAGTTCACCTTATTCGGTAAACGGAACGAAGGTCAATGACACAGTGACACGATAGGCTATTCTAATCCGTTGTCGCCGACCCGACTAACTAGATCAAAAAGTCTTGATGAGGCGTAGAAGAATGTATTATACAAGTACCCAAAGAATGCGAAATCTCTAAGCACACAAATTAAGCTTATTTATACAATGATAGAAATGCCCTTGGGAGAGCCACAAAACAGCTTACTAAAAAAATCTGCCAACCAATGACAGTCAAGGAATTTCAAGTGGGAAATGTAAGCTGTAGATCACCTTAGCGTTTCTTGGCGCTAAAACACAAAATTCAAATTTTCGGAATAAAACTAGAATCTTAGGACCTATTCCAAGTGGGTCCTCGTGACCGAACGTCCACAACAGAATCAGACCTTTAGGTCAAAAGCTGCGGGTGTGATCCCCTAAGAAAACCACCTGTTTCGGTCTGGGCACCCAGCCAGTATCACAGTTCGCACACAAATCAAGTGACTTGTGTGGCCCATATGTATTCGGCACCACTGTTGTACTAACATTTACGTGTTCAAATACTAATAATATGACAAGATATAAACGGATAGGTTTTTATTCAGAGGAAACTTTTTCGAAATCTATATAACCAGTTTTATTTATTCATTTAAACACATAAATATTGATACAAAGGGGCACCAGATACATATGCGCCACACAAATCTCATTCGATTTGTGTGAGAACTGTGATACTGTCCGGGTGCCCAAACTGAAGCAAGTGGTTTTCTTAGGGGGCCACACCCGGAGCCTTTGACTTAAAGATCTAGTCCACAAGGCAGTGGAGAAACGTCAAGAGTTGCAATCCCATGATAGCCGGTAACCAATAGTTGGTTCATATTGCCATTTATTCCCTCAGGGTACTGTAGCCCATGTACACCAATGGTTTGTAATCAGGGTTT
Source organism: Schistosoma mansoni (assembly GCF_000237925.1). Taxonomy (NCBI): domain Eukaryota; kingdom Metazoa; phylum Platyhelminthes; class Trematoda; order Strigeidida; family Schistosomatidae; genus Schistosoma; species Schistosoma mansoni. Next base: position 25,861,513 of record NC_031497.1, on the reverse strand, counting down.
TCCCACTCTCCTAGGTATACTTTCCATGTCCACCAACCCGGTTAAGGTGCCGGACATTCGCTTTCCGTCTTCTCAGTTTCGTAAACAACAGCTATGCCAAGTTGACAACTGAATTAATGATAAAATACATATTCAATTAATGAACTTACATTTCCTGAACATCGTACCAATGAACGTACTACAGGATTAATTTTGCAAAGCTAAAATCCAGACATCATTATTTAAAAGGAAAAAGGAAATTGAAATATGAAGTAAATTGGAAATATTTGTGTATGAGTAGAATTGTATGTTTAATAAACATGATGAAAAGCTAGCAAATACACTGGCAAATACACCCTGTCCAATGCTTCCAAGTTTTCCATGGTGGCCTAGCTTCAATTGATTCATGATCTCAACTATTGAAATTAATATAGTATTCACAAAACCCCTTCTGGTAATAAACAACATATGCTCACTAGTGACTGGCTCCATGAGGTATTTCCTGAGGTTCTAGTGAGAAGCAGTAACCAGTGGAGTTCAACCACGTCTGTTGTGAGATATCAACTCACTGAAGACATTGGTGGATGTGTCTCTCAATTACGTGGATTGGTTAAAATTAGACATTAACACTGTTGGATGCGGGCTGGCTCAGTTTTTCTAGAGGTTAAGCGCTCGCGCGCGAAACTGATAAGTCCTGGATCCGAATCTCGCGAGGCCTTAATCGTTGATGTGCATTGCTGCGGAGTCCCATAATAGGATGAAACGGCCGTCCAGTGCCTCCAGGTTTTCCATGCTGGTTTAGTTTCAATTGATTCATGATCTCAACTATTAAAATCACTATAATATTAAAAAAAAACCCTTTTCTGATAAAATACACTTACCATTCAATTGAAATAATTAATGACCAACATAAATATTGTATTTGACCTTTATTGATTATTATTATAATTGACTTTTGATTGGTTAAAAATTTGTTTACTCGATTTTTATTGGTTAACAATAATTTACCTTGAAAAAGCTTGGACGAGATTGCCAGGTGAAACATTGGATTGACTTTAAATTCATTTGCTGAGATTTTACAAATACATATATTCTTCTTCCTATTTAATGTTTTACATCAATTCGGCGCCCAAATACTGTGAAACTATTCGCGGTAATTTAGGACGAAAGTTCTTATAACAATAAGTTCGTTTAGAATATATTCCTTGTCGTTTCATTGTGTTTCACAGATAGATTGGACAGTTTACAGTTTGAACTTTTATATTTGGGATATACTTTCATTATTCTACTTATTAAAGTCAATATCCAAATATAATTGGATTAATAATAGTAAAGATTTGAATGAGAAGGGGTTTTGTGGAGATTTTAGTATTTTCATAGTTGAAATCATGAGTCAATTGAAGCTAGACCACCATGGAAAACCTAGAAGCACTGGACGGCTGTTTCTTCCTACCGCGGGACTCCTCAGCAGTGGTCGATCGATTAGGTGCTTTGGCGCGAGGTTCTGGGTTCGAATCTCGCGAGTGCGGGATCGTGGATGCGCACTACTGAGGAGTCCCACAATAGGACAAAACGGCCGTCCAGTGTTTCCAGGTTTTCCTTGGTGGTCTAGCTTCAATTGACTTATGCTTTCAATTATGCAAATATACCATAGTCGAGACCATGGAATGCGTGAATTTACATTTAGCAAATAATAAGATCAGTACGTGTATTTTTTTAATGACTGAGGTCATATGGTGGTTAGAAGTAAAGCAGATAAGATAATTTACTGTACATAAATGAACCTTAGGAGTAAAGAGCTTCTCGCATATTTTGAGCCTATTCTCTCGTGTTCAAGTCGCTGCATAGTTCTAGCTTGAGGGTTACAAGACTAACTTAGGATCCGAGTATAACGTTCAATCAGCAAGACTTATCAAGAACAAATACTGATAGACTGTTAAAATACTTATGTTGTCGTTGATATGTAACTTATTTATTAACGAACGAAGGGATCTATTTACTTAGTGATGTTTACTTGTATCTTCCCATTGAGTCACAGGGTGAACATCAACTCTGAGATGCAGGTACATCCAGCTGACAAGTCTCAAATAGGATGAAACGTGCGTCTTGGATTGCACTGCTAGCCACTGTCTATGTAAACGACGGGATAGTTTTTAGAGTTTTTTCGATTCTGAAGGTAATTTTAAGTGCTTGCATACTGCAATTTTAAACAACAATTATATACTTACTAAGGGGCTAGCCTATAAATAAATTGTTCAGGCAGTTTGTGGGGAGCTTAATTATTTACTTACGCCTGTTACCCGTCGTGGAGGAGTATAGGCCGCCCACCAGCATTCTCCATCCAACTCTGTCCTGGGCAATCCATTCCAGTTCTTTCCAGTTAAAATTCATCCTTTTCATATCTGCTTCTATTTCCCGACGTAATGTGTTCTTCGGCCTTTCTCTTTTCCGCTTCCATTCATCATTCCAAGTTAGGGATTGTCTTATAATGCACATTGGTGATTTCCTTAATGTATGTCCTATCCACTTCCAACGTCTTTTCTTAATTTCCTCTTCAGCTGGAGGCTGGTTTGTTCTCTCACATAAAACACTGTTGCTGATAGTATCCGACCAGTGAATGTTGAGTATTTTGCGTAGACAACTGTTTATAAGTACTTGTGCGTTCTTGATGATGAATGTAGTAGTTCTCCACGTTTCAGCTCCGTACAGTAGAACTAACTGTCTTGACGTTTGTATTGAAGATTCTCACTTTGAAGTTAGTTGACAGTATTTTTGAGTTCCATATATTCTTCAATAATAGGAATGCGGTTCTTGCTTTACCAATCCTCGCCTTTACATCTGCATCCGATCCTCCTTGTCTTTCAATGATGCTTCCCATGTACGTGAATGTTTCCAACTCTTTCAGAGTTTCTCCATCAAGTGTGATTGGGTTGGTGTTCTCCGTGTTGTATTTCAGAATCTTGTTTGTGTGAAGTTATGGCCTGTAAAATCGACCAAGTTAGGAGTGTGACACTAATTCATTATCAATACTGTACATAGATAGTACGATTTAACACAAATTGGATTCAATGATATTTACCAGTGGATTGTGAATCAGTAACCTCAGTGTTTCATATTCACAATGAGAACTGAAAAACCTAAGTCTGACATTATATGAGGTTATGAGAGTGCGCTGTAGAGAAGCCGTTAGCTTGTCTAGTTCGCTTTTTTTTAGTGGTTTTTCAATTGATATTAGTTAATGATGAATAGTACCTTATGTACCACTCAAATTATCTGCATAACACTTTTAATTTCACATTTCTCCTTTATAATCCATTATTTTCATGTATTATCTTAACTAATGCTATCATAGCCTCTATGTGCGTGCCACAACATATTCTCTTTGTAACCTTAGTATTCATAGATGAATAAAGCAGCAGTAGGTCTCAATATAAATAAAGGGAAAAGCAAGACTCTCCGATACAATACAACATGTACCGATCGAATGACACTTGACGGAGAAGCTTTGGAGGATGTGGAAACCTTTACATATCTGCGCAGCATCATTGATGAACACGCTGGATCTGATGCAGATGTGAGGGCGAGGATCGGCAAAGCAAGAGCAACATATTTATAACTGAAGAACATCTGCAATTCAAAACAATTATCAACCAACATCAAGATCAAAATTTTCAATACGAATGTCAAGACAGTTCTACTGTATGGGGCGGAGACGTGAAGAACTACGAAAGCCATCATCCAGAAGATACAGACAGGTGTTTATTAATAGTTGTCTACACACAAAATTTCGGATCCGTTGGCCAGACACTATCAGCAACATTCTACTGTGGGAGACAACAAACCAGATTCCATCCAGTGAAGGAAGAAATCAGGAAGTAGCACTAAAAGTGGATAGGACACACTTTGAGAAAATCACCCTACTGCGTCACAAGACAAGCCCTCACATGGGATCCTGAAGGCCAAAGGAGAAGAGGAAGACCAAAGAACACATTACGTCGAGGAATGGAGACAGAGATGAGAAGAATGAACAAAAATTGGATAGAACTAGGAAGGAAGGCCCAGGACAGAGTGTGTTGGAGAATGCTGGTCATCGGCCTATGCTCCATTGGGACTAACAGGCATAAGTAAGTATAGATGAATAACTGTTGAAGATGAGAATGAAGTCATTGAAAATCACTACGTTCTTTGCTTTTGTTATTCCATTGTTCATTTTTAAATAATGTTTAATTAGTGATGAACATTTTCCCAATTTGTCTGCCTAATTTAAATTTAAGAATGGACAGTTTCAGTCATAATGTTGAGGCAGTATTGATATTTATAATGTAATCTGTCGATGATATAAACAGTAAACTAGTTAAACTTTATAGTCCATTGAATTATTTTCATGATTACGTAATCTAATATCTCAACATCGGCAATCAGATAAATTTCGTTATCGAAAAATTCGTTAGACAAATTATTGAACTCATGAGTCGATTAAAGCTAGACCACTATAGAAAACATGGAACCTCTTGACAACTATTTCGTCCTAGTATGGAACTCCTCAGCATTGCGCATCCACAATCCTACTCACGGGATTCGAATTCAAGACCTTCGGTCTCGCAAGTGAACGCTTAGCCTCTAGACCACTGACCCGGCATCCAACAGTGTTAATGTTTAACTTCAATCGATTATTCAGTGAGTTCCAACCTCACAATAGACACAGTTGAACTCTACTGATCATGACCTCTAACTAGAACTTCAGGAAATATCTCTTGAAACTAGTCACTTCAGTCCAGAGCTTTCATGTTTTTCATCATAATCTAGCTTTAATTAACTCATGAATTCAACTATTAAATCATTACAGTCTACACAAAACTTACTTCCTTATAATAAACTATTGAACTTTGACTATGGTAGATGATTAACTTTTGAAATATTCATTAAACGTTTAATAATAAGTATCTTTGTTTACAATGTTTTTGTTATACCTCGAGGAGATTTATGAATGGTTACTCTGAGGACTATTTATGAACCGATGTGATATGTATATTTCCTATTATATAATTGCTAAGTAACTTAACTATCCATATTCATGTTCCCTTCATTAAGAGCTTTATTTTGACCTATAGACTATTATTATACGATTTACCATTCTTGAGTTATTCCTAGTCTATTGATTACTGTTCTCCCTATTCACAGCCACATTTGGCTAAATCTTGTACAAATATTATTTTCTATTTCATGGTACGAGGTGGTCAGTTTGTTAAGTATATAAACCCGGTATGTTTGAGAATAATGTTTCATATTGCAGAGGTGTTGTGGAGTTAACTGGCTGGGTTAGACAGAGAGCAGGACCAACAAGTGCTCTAGACTGCTTGTACGGGTTTTGTGTGTCACTGGTTCGATCAATAAATCGCTGCTCTCTAATTGGCGATCATATCATTCACATATATCAACTGGGCACTCATTCAATCGATATAACAGTTTTCAATAATGGATATATTTAGAATAAACTGATAATTAGTACTTCGAAATAAGCATAAACACTTAATGTAAACAATTTAAGGCTGAATAATGAAATATTTACCCAGGTACTACTTAATATAGCTATCTGGATAATGGAAAATCTACGAAGATTCGATAGTTGAATAGTTTATCCTAGAAAACTGCCATTTATTTGAACTTATTAGGAACAATTTTCAGAAACCATGAATATTCGAGTAATTTAATGTTTCCAATTAGTTCATCATTAGGGTTCTATGGTTATAAGATTATCACTATTGTGTTAAAAGGGAAAAAGTAGGTCATAGAAAAGATGTTGGTCGCGCAATTTTTGGATTGGTTGAGGTTAGATATCAACACCATCAGATGCCGGCTAAGTGGTCTATCGGTTAAGTGCTCTGGCGCGAGACTGATAGGTCCTGGGTCCGAATCTCTCGAAGGCGGGATCGTGGATGCGTACTGCTGAGAAGTCGTACGATAGGACGGAACGGCCGTCCAGTGCTTGCAGGTTTTCCATGGTGGTGTAGCTTCAATTGACTCGTGATCTCAACTATATAAAAAATTACTCATATCTCCACAAAACCCCCTTCTGATCATAGAAAAGAACTAGATTGTATTACATGTTAAGCTAATGAACTTTTGTATGACATATTTGAGCTAGATATTCGCAAATCGTTTAGCAAGCAACAATTTGGAAGACTCTCCCAGTCTACCAGATTGTCCGGACGTTCCATGTACCTATAAAAATTGTTGGTCTGGTTGTTAGAAGAGGCATCGGCCTCGTGACTTCCGAAGAATCTCGGCTTTCATCATCAGGTGTCATAATTATTCCTTCAATTCTCAGGGCAGAGTTTGAATGATATGAATTATTTTTTCTGATTAGCGTTTTTTTAAAGAGTTATTTTTCTACGGGATGAGGTCGCTAACTCCATGCCCAAACCTCCTACTTTATCCGGGACCCCAGAGGGGCAACAGGCGGAGTTTTGTAAGTCGTCAGTCGTTTTAGTTTGTCGTTATTATATTTTCATTGCCCTGTACCATTCTTCATTTATACATTCATCTTACTCGAGTCACATGAACTGCTTTGTATAATTACCTTGAAAACACTTCGCTTATTTATATATGGTAATCAAACGATCTCAATAATGATATGGAGAGCTAATCAGAAGCAGCTTAGTGAGAACGTTGGTAGACGGCAATCAGAAATGATCTAAAGAACAAGTGCATTTTATTGGCTAAGAAATTGGTCAATTTCCTAATGAGTAGAGTGGTAATATATATGAATGAGTATTTGTGCATTTCATTCGATAGTCCGATACAATTTCTCACTCACGCTTGTGTTCTTGCTCAAGAAGTTAGTTGAGGGGTTAATGCGTAGTACACCGTGTATCAGTATCAGATTTCGGACACCGCACGTCACAAAAATTATCACTATAGTTATTATCTCCATTCTCCAGACAACATTTCTCATACAGTGCATTCTTTACACTGAATTTATTTTATTATGTTGATTGTAACTTGAGGTCTTTGAATAAATTATCCTAACTCCACCTGTAGCTCTTCTAGAGTTAGTGCCGGTCTCAAATCTGGGCAAAGGAAGAGGGTTGGGAATGGGGTCTGCGACCCCGTCCTGTAGAAAAACATTTTGCCGGAAAACGCCAACAATAACACACTGCGCCGAGAAATGGAAGCAGAAATGAAAAGGATGAATAACAAATGGAAAGAACTGGAAAGAATTGCCCAGGACAGAGTTGGATGTAGAGTGCTGGTGGGCTACTGATGTCGATGGATATAAATAGTATGTCTTATCAATCGGAAGTGAAATGCCTGGTAGCAGAAGGTTAAGATCAAAGAGAAGAGAACAAGAACAGAGAGTGATTGATATGGAAACGAATGAACAATGAAGTCTGAAACAATTGATTGACACTTTGTAAATGAAGAACTTACTGTATGGTTCTCAGATTTTTTCTAAGAGATTCTGTAATTGTGTATTCAAATATATTTGATTGTCCCCACCTATGTTCTCATTCACCATAATGCTATTATTAATTAGTAGTGGTCAGCGCTAAGTTGTGGAATTCATTTTCAAATAGTAATTAATGTTAGCAAAGATTTATCCAAGACAAAATCATACTCTTTTCTATTACTTACTTGTTTACTTACGCCTATTACCCTTCGTGAAGGAGCATGGGCCGCCTACCGGCATTCTCCATCACTCTTTTCTGTACCTAAACATTTTATTTGGAGATAAGTAAACTTCTAGTACAGTTTGTCCAAACTATCTATATGAATTGGAGATAAGGGTTGACTGAAGTGCTAACAGAATGTTTACTGTGAAGAAAAAGTGTTATCGACTTTTCATAATTTTCAACGTAAGGGAGTAGGCTTCTCAACACATGTGTATTAAGTAAGTAATTCAATTTACAAGTCCCCGATTTTTTCTAAAACTGTTGGTTTCTTTTGTGAGTTTTCATAAAACCAAAGTCAAAATTGAAATGGAATTAATAATGAGGAATATTGGACTGACGAAGTTAAAACACCCGAGTGACGAAACTCTATTTTGTTGATGATACGTTTCTTGTTTACAATATTCTGGAGCATTCTATTCACCTACTTGATTTACTTTAGTGAAGTATAACGGGTAATCAAATTTACTATGGAACGTGAGGTTGAAGGAAAATTCCGTTTCTTAAATATCAGAACTTAGTGAACTCTGAAGTAGGAGCTATAGAAAAAGGATTAGAGGGACCATTTATGACCAAGCTCATAAACTTTGTACTAAGAAAAGACTAGCAGCATTTGCAATTATTAAAGCTTGTCTTCTTAGAAATGTAGATCCACAGAAATTCATTGACATCTATGACTAAACTGACGATTGTGTTAATTATGATACGGTTGACAATAAATCTTACTCCCTACAGATTCATTTTGAAGGAAGATGAAGTCACTGAGATGAATAATCACATAACAAATACTACAGTGAAGACTGCTTATTCAGCATGAAGGCTGATCACCCTATGTGAAACCAACTGCTCCCTTAACCAGACCAAAATCCACAGGTCCTCTTTGCTCGGTATCTAAATTAATATACCGAATCACGTGCACCGGAAGAACTAAGAGAAGATCACATGTTCTCATTTCTGAGCACATCGCAAAGAATTTGAGACTAGAAGATTCAATGTCTCTAAACAGCATAATTGTTCAGAATTCATTTGATAGTAAGCATATTATTGACGTTTGTCAGTCTTTTATAGATAGGTGATTGTCAATTTATGATTTCTGTGGTATGCTTAAGTTTTTATTCGATGTCATTAGTAATTAATATTATGGTTATTGTATTGTGTTCATTCTATGATGTAAAGCCAGTTGTTGTTTCTTCTGAGCTTACTATTTCCATTCGTGTGTGCTGTTCACTCATTTTATCGTCAAAACACATGTAAAAGTTTAGTTGTCAAGTGATCCATCTTAACAGTTTCCGAGCTCTATATAATACCCACCTCACCATTTCCCAGTTTTTGAGTCTAATTGTAGTGAACGAGAACACGAGTGGGGACAATCGAATGTATTTGAGCATAAATTACAAACTATCTTATTAAGATCTGATAACCATACAGCAAACAGTTAATTTGCAAATTAACAATGCATTGTCTCAATCTTCACTGTTCCTTCTGTAAATATCAGTTCATCTTCTCTAATTTCATTGTTCATGCATTTTCCAACCAATTGTGCTTCATTTCTGTTCTTTCCTTATCGGTCTTCTGCCAAAATACATTCTATGTCTGACCATCACCATATACTACTTATGTGGACATAAGTAGCCCACACCACACTATCATCATATAACCTCATGTATATCTACTTATATATTAAGGGCTTCTTCTAAGCTTAATGCTTTCTGTTTACTGTTCGCGGTTAAAAAAATAAAAATCTTTTGAGGTCTAGGAAGTGGTTGAGAAGTCGTCGTGTAAGCATTCGAGTACAAGATTTGTCAGTATTAACTGGTACGAAACCTAGATCCATGATCATTTATCAGCTAATTGCAATCACCTCATATTCTAATTAATTTTTGTATAGGCAGTTTGAATCTTTCTATAGATTTTTAGGACTACAATTGATCAGTCTCTTATTGGCATATGTGCATACTGTGCGGATTGCCACGATATTGCCTTAATTTACAAGCATTCTCATCAAAGATGAATAGTGTCTAGCAGTGGAATCCAGGATGCGCGTTTCGTCCTATTCGTGACTCGTCATCAGAATGTGTCTCTATCTCAGAGTTGATCCTCACCCAATTGCACAAGCTAGCAGCTATCTGGACTCAGTAGCTGAGTGAATAATGCGATGGCGTTTGAAAAGAACATACTAGGTTGGAGTACCGAAATGAGCGCCAATTGTGGGATGATAGTCCATCCAACTGAGGAGTCCCAAGTAGGACGAAATGAGAGTTCTGGATTCCGTTGCTAACCACTATCCATCCGCAACTCATATTCTGTTGTCAAATCTGGTGTCACAGCTCTCTGTTGGGGCGGCCCTGAAAATTTCTCACAATAGACATGACAAGCTCAGAAAAACATTAAGAAGCATTTTATCCAATCAGCGTTTGATTAGTAGTTTTGCTAGAAATGGCGCGAAAATGAAAAGTCACATGTAGAGTTTCTGATTAGCTAATTACTACACTGCTAATATGCTTGGTAGTATTCTAGGATTTTCAGGAAAACCCGAAAACTTCTAAAATACTATAAAAACCCCATATTTACTGTACATAAATGAACCTTTAGAGTAAAGTGCTTCTCGTATATTTTGCGTCTTTTCTCTCGTGTTCAAGTCATTGTGTAGATTTAGCTTGGGGGTTACGAGACTAGCTTAGGATCTGAGTATAGCGTTCAATCAGCAAGACTTATCACTCTCACATATAATTCACCCTATTAACTTGAAAAGTCGTTCACTGAAAAGTATCCTATTCAAAGTAACTATAAGTAGTATACATAGAAGAAAGACGTTTCTTCAATTCCATCAACAAGATTATGACTATTTTAAACAAGAATTTTTATTATTCAACATTGGTTTAATGAAGTAGTTTTTCATAGTTGAAATCATGATTCAATTGAAGCTAGACCACCATGGAAAACCTGGGAACACTGAACGGCCGTTTCGTCCTACTGTGGAACTCCTCAGCAATGCGCATCCACGATCCCGCCTCGAGAGCGAGATTCGAACCCAGAACCTACCAGTCTCGCGCCAGAGCACTTAACCGATAGACCATTTAGCCGGCATCCGATGGTGTTAATGTCTAAGTTCAACCAATCCACGAAATTTGAGCAAGCGTTCATCAATTGTCTTCAATGAGTTGTGATCTCACAACAGACATGGTTGAACTCCACTTGTCACTGCTTCCCACTAGAACTCAGGGACATGTATCTTGAAGTCAATCACTAGTCAGCATATGATTATAATCAGAAGGGGTTTTTGATAGAAGTCCATAATAATAAATACTATCATTATATTAGGTTTGTATTTGAAAGGGATTACATTCAAAGGAATTAAAAACACTTTTGTATTGGTCATTACATTCTATGATCATTCTAATATGATTCATTATGATTATGATTATTACTATTAGGACTCAATAAGTGTAACCGTTGTTTCACTTGTTTGTAATACTACAGTACACAGATTAGGATGTCGACTAGCAATATCCAATGGTCTACTTTCAAATTGTGCAACAGGATCTTTTTCACCAGGTAATATTGATGTTTGACATGCCATTACATAAACATCATAATAATCAACATCTTCAACAATTAATGGACAAATTTTTTCAGGACATTTTAATATACCATCTAATAACCAGATAATACCATCACCAGCATGTAAATTCCATTGAATTACTTTAGGCTAGATAAAATGCAAAAGTAATAACAGTAGTATAGTACATTTATTAGTGATAATCAGTAGTAATGTATAATGTAACTCCGCCTGTAGCTCCTTCGGGGGCTACTACCGGTTCCAAGCCTGGGTAAATGAGGAGGTTTGGGCATGGGGTTAGTGACTCCATCCCGTAGAAAACCAGCTCGTTAAAAAAACGCTAACCAGAAAAAAATTATTCAAACCATTTAAGCTGGTCGGCGACAAATGCTCCATTGGGAGTAACAGGAGTAAGTAAAGTAAGTAATTTAAAATGTACTAACATGAATGAACATAACTGGTATATGAAGGTTTGTTCAGGTTAAAATTCAGCATCTATACACAAAACCATAGGAGTCATTTGTGTCTCTCTATTTATAGATAAGTAACTTGAGGATACTATTTTAAAAGGAAATACTTTCCTTTTTTATAGTTGAAATCATGAGTCAATTGAAGCTAGACCAACAGGGAAAACCTGGAAGCACTGGACGGCCGTTTCATTCTATTGTGGGACTCTTTAGCAGTGAGCACCCACGATTCCGCCTCACGAGATGTGAACCCAGGACCTACCAGTCTCGCACCAGAGCACTCAACCGATAGACCAGTGAGCCGGCATCCAACGGTGTTTATGTCTAACTTCAACTGATCCACGAAGTTGAGCAACCGTCCATCAATTGTCTTCAGTGAGTTGATATCTCACAACAGACGTGGTTTGAACTCCAGTGGTTACTGCTTCTCACGATAACAAATGTGTACTTTTGGTTTGACATGTTAATCGTTTGTATATCCAAATGAACGTTGTACAAAGAGCAACTTATTTTATTCATTTTCCTCACCTATCTCGTTAATTAACGTTTACATTCGTTTGAAGCAGTGACCAGTGGAGTTCTACCAGGTCTGTTGCGAGATAGTAACTCATTGAAGACAATGGTGGATGTGTCACTCAATTTCGTGGATCGGTTGAAGTTAGACATTAACACCATTGGATACTGATCGCCTCCGTGGTCTAGAGGTTAAGCGCTCGCGTGTGAGACTGATAGATCCTGGGTTCGAATATCGTTAGGCGGGATCGTGGATGTGCACCGCTGAGGAGTTCCACAATAGGATGAAACGGCCGTGCAGTGTTTCCAGGTTTTCCATGGTGGTCTAGCTTCAACTGACTCATGATTTCAACTATAAAATTATTGAAATCTCCACAAAAACCCCTTCTGATAAATACTTTCTTTTTGATTGTGACGTAAAGTATTAACAAATGCCACGTTCACTGATGGATGCTGACTAGTATTGGAATCCAGGGTGCTCATTTCATCCTATTTGTCACTCATCAGCTCGATTTATCTGCATCTCAGAGTTGATGTTCACTCTGGGGCTCGAACCCAATGCCGTTCGCTTCAGTAGCCAAGTGGATGTCACGACATCGTTTGAAGCGAACGTTACTGGGTTCGAGTCCGGGAGTGACCATCAACTCTCAGACGCAGGCATATCCAGCTGACGAGTCCCAGACAGAATGAAATACGTGTCCTGGATTCCACTGCTAGCCCTCATCCATGTTTGCTTATAAAATAATTGATTTGATTTGATCTAGTTTATAGAAATTTAAACTAAATAATAATCACATTATAATCTGATGTGAATTTTTCAGTTGAACAATGTCCAATGTTCAGTAGGCTTGTTTGCACTTACAATAACACTATTGTGTTATGATTATACATTAGGTATTAACGGAAAAAATTGTTTATGTTTAATTTCGGTTTCCAACTGAAATAAAATACACTGATATACATATTTATTACGTTGGAAGGGGGGGTTTGTTAAGATTTAGGTAATTTAATAGTTGAATTCATGAATCGATTAAAGCTAGATCGCCAATGAACACATGAAACTACTGGACAACCGTTTCGTCCTAGTATGGGACTCTACAGCAGCACTCATCTACGATCTCGCACATGGGATTCGAACCCAGGACCTTCAGTCTCACATACGAACGCTTCCAGGTTTTTCTTTGGTGGTCTAGCTTTAATCGAATTATGAATACATATTGTATATTGACAAAAGGTTCTATTATAAAATCTTACATTTACAGTTTAAAAGAGACACAATGTTACTTTTGTAGTGATATAAAATGAAGAGGAGATTTTATGTATTCAGTAGGTTGAAGTGTATCATTAGTTGAATTTGTTAGTTATTTATATTACTGATAACAAATACTGAAGATTTTGTTCATTATATTTTGAATATAAGATTCAGATCACGACTTTTATGTGTTATATTGAGCAGATGATACTGTTATCCGTAAATTCAATACCGTAGATCCATTTATTCTACCTTTCAACAGACTTAAATGTTTTATTTTATTGGTTAGACAAAATATAATCTGCCAGATGAACATCACATCTTTGAGCATTATCAGTCGACGATTATATTCTATTCTTTTCAAATTCGCCAAGAGTAAAGGCGATCTTGCTATTGGAACACTAGATAGTACGATACTCGGCAATATAGATAGACAGATATTAGATATAATAAATTGAGAAATTAACCACTTGTATACAGACACTAAAAATCAACTGAATGATCTAGAAATAGATTAAGGTAGATTAGTTTGTCGACAAAAAGTAAAAGCAGTCTGCACATAATGAATTCCCCGTACAAGTCAACAGTATTATATAGTTTCATATAACAAGTATAATTGGATATGCTTATATTGTTTCAGTAATCAGTTATGTCTTACGTACCCCCAAATGCCCTGGTACGGCTGAGAGTGAAGAGAATCCGTCCTCCCTCTCAAAATGATCTCATATGGCCACGCGTATACAACCTCTGACAGGGAAGTCCTACTCATTGCCTTCTCAAACCACGCGTGTTGTTTACGAAATCGAGAGGACGAGAAGCGAATGTACGGCGCTTTAACCGGGTTGGTGGACACGGCGAACCCACTTAGGGGAGTTGGGAAACTCTGACTACAAACTAATGGTGTACATGGGCTCCAGTATCCTGAGGGAACAAATGGCGTATGAACCAATCGTTGGTCACCGACTACCATGAGACTGCATCTCCTTACGATGCTCCACTACCTTGTGGATCAGACCTTTAGGTCAAAGGCTCAGGGTGTGGCTCACTAAGAAAACCACGTGCTTCAGTTTGGGCACCTGGGCAGTATCACAGCCTTCACACAAATCAAATAAGATTTGTGAAGCGCATATGTATCTAGTGCTTTCTTGTACCAATATTTATGTGTTTAAATAAATAAATAAGTAAGTATGTCTTACATTTACTAATACAGTTACCATGGCAACTTTACTTTCAGTTTATTACATCATTCTTGCAATGTTTTCCTCTCTCTTATTTTTATTGCATAGTTTTCTTCAAATTCATAACTTAATTTTTTACTGGCTGATCTCAATTCATGTTATGTCTAATTACTATCAATTCGTGTTCAACTACTTCATTATACGATCAGTTAGTTACGTAACACGGTGATTTTTTGGTGCTATGTCTAGTGATCTAGAATCTTCTTTCGCGTATTATACTTAATTACAATACTCTTAATATGTCTTTAATTTCATTATTCCACCATAATGATACATACATATTTTACCTTTATAAGCATACAAACTTTACAGTATTTTGGATTTAAAAGTAGTATAAGTTGTGAGCAACTGATGAGAATCTTACGAAATAAAATGACTTCATGTTAATTCCCTCAACGCTCTCCTCAAGATAATAAAGGGAATTAAGTATATAAAATATTTTGTGATTTGAAATTTTAACAGTTGGATTCAGATGTTAATCTAAGCTAGACTACCATTGAAAACCAAGAAGCACTGTAAATCGATTCATGATCTTGCGCAACCCTTCATTGATTATCTGAGGTGGATAACTGTCTTCACCTGACACAGATTAGACTCTACTGGTCACGGTCTCTCATTACAACTCCAGGAAATCCATATTGAAGCTATTCATTAATGAGAAAAAGGTTATTATTACAATTGATTGACCACTGGGTGGTGATCGATGTCATGCGTGTCAAGTTCTTCTTAGTGCTGATCGAATGCTATCGATCAAGTTACAATGTGGCCACTAGTCTAGGTGGCTCGACACTGCGTGTACTATATTGAGATAAGTTGGTGGTTGAAGGTCGTCAACAAGAAACCTTGGACCCGGGTGATTGTGATTACTTCTCAGTCATACAGGAGATCGATCGCGGCCCGAATAGCTCAGTGGTAACATTTCCGACTGTGAAGCTGAGTGACACTGGATCGAATTCGTCAGGGAGCATCAGTTCCCTCAAGATTACAGGCACACCTTGCTGACGAGTGCCAAGTAGCACGAAACCCGGGTTTAGGGTTTCCTGTTGACCACCTCCAACCACCATCTTATGATTATTATTAGTATGGGGATATGTGGAGATTGTAGTATTTCAACAATGTAGCTTAGATTGACTCATGAATTCAACTGTCAAAATAATACAATCTCAACAAATCCTCATACTGATAGTATTTTAAATTTATTGACAGAAAACTTTGAAGAATTGTTTTTGTCTTCAGCCATGGATCATAAGTGAATCAAGTCGCTTTAAAGAGCCTTACTTGAATGAAGTCATCATTATTGAGTTAAAATACTTGTTAGAACCACTGAAAATCAATAAAACCCAGGAATTTATTTCATACTGACTAAATATTTCATAAACATACCCACTCATGAGGTAAGATGGTGGTTGGAGGTGGTCAACAGGAAACCCCGGACCCGGGTTTCGTGCTACTTGGCACTCGTCAGCAAGGTGTACCTGTAATCCTGAGGGAACTAATGCTCCCTGGCGGATTCGATCCCGCGTCAAGCAGCTTCACAGTCAGAGACGTTACCAGTGAGCTATTCGGGCGGCGACCGACCTCCTGTAGGACTGAGATGTAATCACAATTGATTGATCACCACCCAGTGATCAATCAATTGTGATACCCACTCATGATTCCACAAAAGATTTGATCTATCATATTCAGGTCGTGTAGAACGTAGGACATTTTTCAACTACTGAACCATAGTCTAGTTTTTAAAAGTCTTTAACTTCTCTCAGTTCCTAACATTTTTTCTGTCTCACTATCGAATTAGCTAAACTTTATTGAACATAAAATTTCACCATAACTTCTAATTCAAATCACATTTGAAGAAAAAATTTATTAATGAAATAATCATTTTGTGATAAACATTTGTGAGGTAGAAACTCTTTTAGAAACGTTGTCATCTCAATCGTCAGTAGTCGAGATATCATAGATATTCTATTCAATGATTGGAATATGAGTAACAACCGAAACCGTAGTTAATAGTGGTTGTGAACCATAGGAACTTTTGATGGAGTTTTACTCTCTGAGCTGGAAGGTTTGGTCATGAAGCTTTCATCGTCCTTCTGAACGACATCATCAGCACAAACTTCGGGTAGAAGTGAAGTGTTTGAATTTCTCCGCATATGGTTCACAGATTGTCCTGTACACCTCGATGTTGATTGGTTCTTATTGACCTTAAATCTGTCATTGTTTATTTCTTTGTTTTGGTAGTATCTTCAGATTCGATAACTTATATTAAACAGTACTGAGAGATTCGAACCCAGGACCTAACAGTCTCGCGCCAGAGCACTTAACCGATAGACCACTGAGCAAGCTGGCATCCAACGGTGTTAATGTCTAACTTCAACCAATCCACGAAATTTGAGCAACCGTTCACCAATTGTCTTCAGTGAGTTGTTATCTCACAACAGACGTGGTTGAACTTCACTGGTCACTGCTTCCCACTAGAACTCCAGGATGCACACTGCTGAGGAGTCCCATAATAGAACAAAACGGCCGTCCAAGTCTCCAGGTTTTCCATGGTGGTCTAGCCTCAATTGACTCATAATTTCAACTATTAAAAATACTGAAATCTCCACAAAACCCCCCTTCTGAGTACTGAGAGAGTTCGGTGATAATCAAAACTAAATATTTACAAGGATATTAACACACGGGATATATATTATTGTACAGGTATATGAAGGATTTTGTATGCAAAATTTGATTTAGTTTTAAATGAAACCTACGAAAATTCCCTAAACTCATCATAACCAATATTCATTTAAATTCACTTGGCATTGTTTACTTGTATCTTCCCATTGTTATTCAGGACTGCAATTGATCAGTCCCTTAAAGATATATGTAGATCCTGTGAGGATTGCTACGACATTGCCTTAAATCACAAGCATTATAGGCAAATATAGATTGTGGGTAGCAGTGGAATCCAGGGCACGCGTTTGATCCTATTTGTGACTCATCAGCTAAATAGACCTACATCTCAGAGTTGATTCAACATGATTCAAGTAAGCAATATGAGATGAATTTAAACTGCACCTCATTGCACAAGTAAATGACTATGAGGACTCAGTAGCTGAGTGGATAACGTGATGGCATCTGAATCTCACAGTGTTTGGTTCAAGTCCGGGAGTGAACATCAACTCTGAAATGCAGGTACATCAAGCTGACGAGTTCCAAATAGGACAGAACGCGCATCCTGGATCTTACTAGTAGCCGCTATATATCTTCCTCAATATTCATAAATATTTTGCAAATCAACCTAATATAAAATGTATGCGTGTCTAAGTGTTCTGAAAGGGTCCGCTAAATCTAATGATAAAACTAGATTAAAAAAAAGAAACCTACCCATTGATCACGTGGTAGACCTTCATATCCAATACGCATTATTCCATTATTATCCATCCAAAAAATTAATTCTATACCAACAGATGACATAAATTTATGAATTGTATTCTTCTCGAAATAGCCAATATCTCCACCCCATAAATATAATGGTATATGATTAAGTAACAAGTACTGAAAATGTTTGTTTTTTTAAGGAAAAAGGGGGGTATGATTAAATAGGTAATGAAGAATAGTAAAATTATTCTAATGTGACTTGGAAAATTTACCCATCAACTGTTTGTTTTTTTGTTTTGTTTTTTATATTTTCAACAAAGATTGATCAGGAGAGGTTTTTATGGATATTATAGTAATTTCAATAGTTGAGATCATGAGTCAATTGAAGCTAGACCACCGTATAAAACCTGGAAACACTGGAAGGCCGTTTCGTCCTGTTGTGGGACTCCCCAGCGGTGTGAATCCACGATCCCGCCTCACGAGATTCCAACCAAGGACCTATTAGTCTAGAGGTTAATCGCTCGCGTGCGAGACTGATAGGTCCTGGGTTCGAATCTCGCGAGACGGGATCATGGATTCGCACTTCTGAGGAGTCCCACAGTCGGAAGAAACGGCCATCCAGTGCTTCCAGGTTTTCCATGGTGGTCTAGCTTCAATTGATTCATGATTTCAACTATATCAAATCACTAAAGTCTTCACAAAATCCCCTTCTGAAAAAGTCAATATTACTTAGAAGTATATGCTAGTAAATTAGATATGAGATTTATGATCTAATATTATATACTGTCTAAACTATGCAGAAGAGGATCATATTATTAGGGGATAAATCAATGGTTGAGAAACCTGTTGCGCACGAACATGTTCACTAATCAACCCCATATCAACAACTTCATCTACCCACCTAGTATGTTTACTGTACTAGTTCAGTCACCTCAAGTGTGCAGGTAAGTTTAACAAAAGAGTGGCAGATAATGAAAAAAACATAATCAGTGTTTCCTGACGGCTGCCTTCAACCACCTATCATCAAAGCATAGTACACATAATACTGAGTCATTTAGAATAGATACCATGTAGCAACTCGATCGACAGAATTCAAACATGACATTGGCTAGTAATTAATCAATGTAGGCTGGTACATGTTCTAGTGCGTTTAAATAAAAAAAAGCTAAAGATATACTATAAACATATCAAGCAAAGATGGATAGTGTCTATCAATGGAATCCAGGACGCGCGTTTCGTCCTATTTGGGACTCGTCAACTGGATGTATCTGCATCTCAGAGTTGATGTTCACTCTGGGACTCGAACCCAGTACCTTTCGCTTCAAACGCCATCGCGTTATAATGATTGTGAACTAAGGCTCTGTCGAGGCAATACGCACAGTATGCACATATGCCAATTAGAGACTGACCAGTCTCAGTCCTAAAAATATCAATGGGAAGATTCAAACAAAACAACACTAATTGAATATAAACATATTAATCTACATTTTCTAAATTTTTATCTGTGTATATATTTAATTCAGGTCTATATGGATTAATTGTAGTTGGTGTAGCTCGTGGATCCTTCCAACCATCATCCGTGGTGACCAGATATAGATTTTTTGGTGCACTTTTTTGGAAATATTTCTCATCCATTTTAGCTTTTTCCGTTTGATTTTTGGCAATTCTAGAAAGAGAAAATATATGAATTGAGTTCGAACTATGGGTGAAGGTAATTTTAAAAACGAGAAACCTTTGTACAATCATGACCATACAAGGAATGGTCAGTCAGTCATTCATATGCAAAGCAGAATTAGGAATATGTGTACATCGTTTCAGATTGCCACAGTTAATTAGAAAAGCGAGATGAAATTATAAAAACGAATCTCAGAACAGTACAGTTAGTATCGGTCCTAGTGATGGTAGAAAAGATTAGCCATTATAGATACAATTCTGGAAGAAAATATGAATTAGTGGAATTTCGAAACCTAGGGTCAAAGTGAAGGCAAAGAGTGAATTCAACTATGCCATTAGGAACGACTTCAAGCCATGTCATTCAAAGTCTCTGGTCATTGGTTACGATAGTCACATGAACTTTGACTAAGTAGTCTGAACCTACACACATGGTTTATTCCAGCAGTCATTATATTGATAAACTGTTGCTATGTCTTGATTTGGTCGACCCTAGCTTTCTTTCACCCGTCATCGAGCGTTGAAGTAGGAGGTGGATAAGTATACACAATACATCTCCCACCCATTTCGGTTGAAAAATGATTAACTGTCTCGTAAATTGACTCGCCATGATAACCTAGTACACTACGTGTAATTTCAACGTTGAAAACCTGATGTTTCAAAAATATACGAGCAACGATTAGAGAACACCTATGATCGAATACTAATAACGTACAAATACACTTCATTTTTAAAGATCATGTTCCACACCTATAAGGAAAAACAAAGCTAACTTCTGAGCGGCATATTTGTCTTCCGGTTGGCAAATGAATATCTCGTCTACTCCCCAAATATCACGAGATGGCAAAAGCCAACCTATCTCTGTGGATTCGTGCAGAAATTTGGTCAGATACCAACCAACTAGGGGCAGCAAAAATTCCAAGATAATTAAAGTGTTTGGGAATCTTAATTAGCTTACTTCCTATCATAAGTTCTGGTGTTGACCCAGACCGGTCTTGAAACAATATTTTTTACTAAGATACTTGCGAGTATTTGCCGAATTCAATAGGTATCGAGGATCTTGCTTTCTAGGTTTGTGGTTCAACGAACCCAAAGGATTTTATCTGCTGTTTTAATTGTTGTACGTAGTTGGTTATGTCTGAAGGAATATCTGTCGCACGGTCAAAATATTCAATAGGCAAACGTAACGTTGTTCCATAAACTAACTCAGCAGCACAAACACTGACGTCTTGTTTGATAGTTGAGCGAATGCCTAGTAGTACTAAAGGAAGTTTGACATCCAATTTGTGGCTGTCAATGAGGCTTTTAACTATAGTTGAAACCTTTTCATCATTATGTTAGCAGCTAGGATGATAAGCTGTAGTTCTAATCGTCTTTATACCGAAAGTGTCTGTAAATAGCTGAAATAGATTACCTTCGAACCGGGCACCACGGTCGGTTGTAATTGTTGTTGGAACATTAAATATCCATCAGTAACTATTGTTCAGTGTTAAATCCGCCTGTAGCCCCTCCGGTAGCTACTGCCGGTCCAAAGCCCGGATAAAGGAGGAGGGCTTGGCATGGGGTTAGCGACCCCATCCCGTAGAAAACTAACTCGCTAAAAAACTCTAGGCAGTAAGTAATTAAGGAATTGTTCAATGTTTCCTGATTTTCAGTAGTTCACCAGATGATGACTACCAGGGAAACCTGGAAGCACGTAACGGCAGTTTCGTCCTATTGTGGGACCCCTTAGCAGTGCTTATCCATGACCTCGCCTAGAGAGATTAGAACCCAGGACCTACCAGTTTCGTGCCAGAGAACTTGGCTGATAGACCACCAAGCCGGCTTCCGATGGTGTTTATGTCTAACTCCAAACAATCCACGAAGTTAACCAACAATGGAATGAAACGGCCGTTCAGTGCTTCCAGGTTTTCCCTGATGGTCTAGCTTCAATTGACTCACGCTTTCAACTGTGAAAATACTAAATCTCCACAAAAAATCCCTTCTGATAATAATAATCAAACTATTTGTATTATGCCTGGAATCGTAGTTTTAATGATAAATTTCTAATTATAGTGTGTTTAAATCGTTATGAAATAATTCAGCGAAATTCTTATCTGTTGGTTATGTACAGTTCAACTAACCAACCGATTTGACGTGAGTGATATGATCAAATGACGATCATTCATGTAATTCAAAGTATTTGTGCTAAGCTCTCTGCACTAAATGGCGACTTACTTACGCCTGTTACCCCTTGTGGAGGAGCATAGGCCGCACACCAGCATTCTCCATCCAACTCTGTTCTTGCAATCCTTTCTAGTTAACATTCATCCTTTTCATATCTGCTTCTATTTCCCGACGTAATGTGTTCTTTGGCCTTCCTCTTTTCCTCTTCCCTTCTGGATTCCAAGTTAACGCTTGCCTCGTGATTCACATTGGTGATTTCCTTAATGTATGTTCTATCCACTTCCAACGTCTTTCCTTAATTTCCTCTTCAGCTGGCGAACTGTTTAGTAAAGTGTGATATTATATGCAGAAGGAGGACACACTTAAACTTGGGATAATTAAAACAACAACAGGTTTATATTTTACCAGCCATATCATGTGTTACAAGACATAGAATAAACTAAATTTTCATCAACTTACGTGGTATCAGGTCGATTTTTTAAAATATCAGTCATATTGAAGTCGGGTGGAACATTGATTCTTGGAGTAACATAAATAGTTACATCATCTAATTCGAAGGACTCAAGATTATTGATTGGGGAATAATGAAAATTCAACTTAAAAAAAAGAACAGAATAAAAGTAATCAGGTGATAGAAATGGTAACTAAGTAGCCATTTATTTGCTACTCATGTTTAATAATCATATTAAGATAGAAGTTGGGAATGTTGCTAAGCATTTTAGTAACTAACCTATCATCATTCTTACCACATTGATAATATCTATTCTAAAAGTTTCTAATGAGAATAATTAGTATATATCAGAAGGGGGTGTTTGTGGAGATTTAGTATTTTCAAAGTTGAAAGCGTGAGTCATTTGAAGCTAGACCACCATCGAAAACCTGGAAGCACTGCTTGACGGCCGTTTCGTCCTATTGTGGGACTCCTCAGCGGTGCGCATCCACGATCCCGCCTCGCGAGCGAGATTCGAACCCAGGACCTAACAGTCTCGCGACAGAGCACTTCACCGATAGACAACTGTGCCGGTATCTGATGGTGTTAATGTTTAACTTCAACCAATCCACGAAATTTGAGCAACCGTTCACCAATTGTCTTCAGTGAGTTGTTATCTCACAACAGATGTGGTTGAACTCCACTGGTCACTGCTTCCCACTAGAACTCCAGTAATTACCTCTCTAAGTCATTCACTAGTGAGCATATGATTATTATTATTATCAGAAGGGGGTGTTTGTGGAGATTCAGTATTTTCATAGTTGAATAGTTGTATATATCAAGTAAAATAAATCGTCTGACAACAAATTATTTGGTTTTTGAAATAGTTCAGCTTTTATCTCTGTTTGGATGGAGTTAAATAGACTGACAGTTTGATTAACTTCATAACCTGTTACACTAGTGACTTCCGGAATGAGAAAAAAACCTCATCGTTGAATTCAAGTGATCTAAGACTGAGTTTTGAGATTATAAGTGGACTTTGTATTTTGAAGACAACGACAGCTTATGTTGTCGGGAAATATTTCGATATGTGCTCGCAAAATACTGATTGTTTAATACATTTGCATATTCAACAGACATTCAATAGCAGTGAATTCACTGTGCTAGAACGAACCAGTTGTACAGAACCTCTTAGATCTAAATCATTTTCTAAGTAGTATCAGTCAGTGATGTAAACTGTAAAAGATAATTAGATTATTTGAACACTTATTGATAGACCTATTTTCCCTAGTTTACACTACAGACTGATTTTAATTAGGTCACCATTGAAAACCTCGAAGCATCAGATGGCCGTTTCATCTTAGTATGAAACTCCTTTGTGAGACCGAAAGTACTAGATTCAAATCCCACGTACAGGATCGTAGATGTGCATTTCTGAGGAGTCACATACTAAGACAAAACGGTTATTCAGTATTTTTAGCTTTTGAATGGTGGTCTAACATTGATCCATTCATGATCACAATCAAAATAATAAATTAGATTAAAATTACAAAAGATTTGACAATAAAAAAGAAGTAGCAATAAAAAAATAATATCAGAAGGGGTTTTGTGGATATTAAAGTAACTTAAATAGTTGAGATCATGAATCAGTTGAAACTGGCGCGCGAAACTGATAGATCCTGGGTTCGAATCTCGTGAGGCGGGATCGTGGATGCGTGCTGCTGAGGAGCCCCATAATAGGACGAAACGGCTATTCAGTGCTTCCACGTTTTCCATGATGGTCTAGCTCCAATTGATTCATGATCCCAACTATTAAAACAAAATAATAGTCAAATGATTGATCAGTTAAATTACCTGTGATCCATATGGAGTTTTTTTAAAATAAGTTGTTTCATATAATGATTCATTTGGATTCATTGTACGATGACCTTGTGTATGACTAGCGAAGTTACCAATATTATTTAAACGATCATTACTTTTCATAATATGATAACGTGCTACACGACAACGATATTCTTTATCAGTTTGAAAACGTTTATGTTGTTCTTGAAATTGTGAATAAGTTGACCACCCTGTTAAAATATAGTAATTAAGTAGTTAATGATCATAACAAACTCACTTGATTGAATCTTCCCATTGACTGATCAATCTATTATTGGTAATATGTATGCGTATTGCCTTGATATAGCCTTCATTCACAAGCATTCTAAGCAAAAATTGATAGTGGCTAGCAGTAGAATCCAGGACGAGCGTTTCGTCCTATTTGAGACTCGTCAGCTGGATGTGAATATCAACTCTGAGATGTGATGGCGTTTGACACGAACGTTACTGAGTTCGAGTCTCAGAGTGGACATCAACTCTGAGATGCAGATACATCCAGCTGACGAGTCCTAAATAGGACGAAACACGCGCTCTGAATTCCACTGCTAGTCACTATCTATCTTTGCTAATATAAGGAAAATTATGTTAACAAGGATATACACCATTTGATAATGGACGGAATAATTGATAAGTTTATGTTTTCAACCTGCAAGATATTGTAAACTAATCTAGTTATAATAGATAATTCTTAGTTAAGTGATATGATTGAAATATACATTGAATAATCATTATATATGCTCTTAATATTAGAAACTGGCCGGATACTATCAGCCACAGCGTTTTATGGGAGAGGACAAACCAGCTTCCAGCTGGAGAGGAAAGTAAGAAAAGACGTTGGAAGTGGATAGAACATACATTAAGGAAATCACCAATGTGAATCACGAGGCAAGCGTTAACTTGGAATCCAGAAGGGAAGAGGAAAAGAGGAAGGCCAAAGAACACATTACGTCGGGAAATAGAAGCAGATATGAAAAGGATGAATTTTAACTGGAAAGAACTGGAATGGATTGCCCAGGACAGAGTTGGATGGAGAATGCTGGTGGGTGGCCTATGCTCCTCGACGAGAGGTAACAGGCGTAAGTAAGTAAGTAAGTAAGTTAATATTAGAAACCAAAATGATATATTGTAGGATCATAATTGAACATTAAAACAATCTATTCAGTCATTAAGTACATTTATTCTAAATTGTATGAGATAGTGAGATAAACTTCTTAAGCTTGTAAAGCATAGTATTCATAAAGTGTAATATGGTCTTACTTTTGTAAGGATGGATCGTTGGCAAACTCAAAGAAGCCTCAAGAATCCCAGAAAGAGCCGAAGACATTTCATCCAACCACCGCTAGGAGAACATTCTAGAATGTCAACATGTGGCTTCCCTATTGGATGAATAAGAAGAACCTTTTATGTGTCTATTGGCTGTCCAAAATGATGATTTACTTTCAACCAAGAACTATAAATACATGAGGTTTTCGTACTATATTTTGACACTGTTTTGGGTAATAAAATTCCTACTTACTAGTCTTCTGTCTTCTCATTTTGCGACTTGAGAGGGTTCTAGCGTTCGAGTGTTCAAGTATTACACGACATACTAAGTATGTAAGTTCGAGATATAACAACGTTTTACAGGACTAAGTGATGAAACCATTATTATATCGACTACCGTTGCAGGGCGCTCAAATACCCTTCGAATGCTCACCTATTTACTAAGGTTAAATGAGGACTTGGATACTACCCGGGTGCCCAGACCGAAGCAGGTGGTTTTCTTAGGGGACCACATACCACAACTAGCATATAAAATATCAGTCTAAAGATTTCTTTCAATCACATTAAAACATGGAAGAAAGACATTTATGAATTGAAATATTATACTTACATTTCATTGAACTATCTTGTGGTAAAACTATGGCATATTTTTCTCCTAGTTCCATTTTGATATCACATTCAGCAAGAAGATTTAGAAATTCAGTAGCTTTCAATTTTTCACCATATTGTTTATTCTGAATTAATTCTCTAAATGTTATAACTATGGCGAAGAAACATGATATAGAGCATAAACTCATTGATAGTACATTTAAGTAGTATAAGTATATTGTTATGATTTTTTTTCCATTTAGAAAAATATGTAATTTTCTGGTTAGCGTTTGTTTAGCGAATTAGTTTCCTACAGGATGGGGTCTCTAACCCCATGCCCAACCATCCTCCTTTATCCAGGCTTGGGATAGGCAGTAGCCATCGGAGGAGCTACAGGCAGAGTGGGTTGAAGAATGCTGGTCAGCGGCCTATGCTCCATTGGGAGTAAGAGGCGTAGGTAAGTAAGTACGTAAATGATAACACTTCGACAGAAATCAAATGTTAATTATATAGAAGACATTAAGTGTAAAAAACTATACGTGAGTAACTTTTTAATAGCCGTAGAATATCTGACTCCAATTCGATCGTGTGATTATCGTTATCGACTTATATATATCATCAATCCTTGTATATAATCATCGAATTAAATTGCACTGGTGAATAATAGAGTTATATAAGTTAAATACGAAGATTAAGTTTCGAATACGAATATTTTGTACAATCGCTGATCAGAACAGGCAATCACAGAGATGGAGCAAAGGGACCGAAGAGGATAGAACGAAAAGAAACAAATTGGAGAAGGCATGTTAGCCAATTCGATTTAATCAAGGGTGAATCGATATTTATAGTCAAATCGAATCGAGACGAAGCAAGGCAAGGCAAAGGCTGAGACGAAACAAATAATTAACAAAGCCAAAATGTGATATAAGAAGAATGAATGGATTGGTTTGTCCAGAATCTAGAATTACCTATATGGGGTCGACACAGAGTCAGCCAGTACAACCTCACCGTTTGAAATTTAAATAATTTCAATGTTTTGTCCGGTGATTGGTTCTACTACTTCTGAACAAGTTCCGACCGAATGATTAGATAAAACGTTAAAATTATTTAAATTTTAGCCGCGAAGATCGTTCAAATACAGTTTTCAAGTATTAATAGCATCAGAAGTTGTTATGTTAAAACAGTGTCATGTTTTTCTGTCTGTTTTGCTAGATAGTAGGAACTTGTTTCTGAGATAAACTAAACCCAAGGTATGTGAGTTATTGGATAATATTTGTTGTTTAGTTTGGGGCCGTATTGAATAATAGCAACTAATCGATTTGAATTGTATGTTAGTTGTTATTTGCCATCAAGCTGTAGTTGGAATCTAAGGGGGAGAGGGGAATAGTACCTACTAAGTGGATTGGAGCTCGATCAATTCAATATCAAATAAGGTTTTTGAAAAGTGAGAAAATATATTAAAAGTATCGCTTGCAGTCCTAAACATCAATCATAAAATTCAAACAAACAACATGTATGAATTAAAATTCACTCCATTGTACAAGTTAGTGGCTGCATGGATTCAGTAGCTAAGTGGATAACACTTTACGGTTTGGAGCGAACAGTACTAGGTTCGAGTTCCGGGATGAAAATCAACTCGGTTACAATTACATTTAAATGACTAGTCCACGATAGGACGAAATGATATCCCGAATCCCACTGTTCGTCACTATCCATCTCTGCTTAAAACACATATAACTTAATGTCAATATCGAGGCAATCGGCACAGTATGATCAATCCCAGTTGTTAACGCCAATGAGAAGATTCAAACAAATAATAAATATGTATTAACAGTATTGTTTATATTTTATGAATTGCCAATAAATGAGGTCGAGCTAACAGCTTTAGCTAAACAAAAGAGGGCTGATAAAATTAATGGTAATGAACTGTGGTTATAGAAAATACTGATTCCACGATGAATTAAAGAACGAAAAATTTATCATAACGACTTTCAACAATTCTAAAAATTTTCTGCTGGATCATTTTGTTAAACTTTTATTTGTCCTTCTCCAATTATTTACAGTGTTGAGTGTAATTGTAAATAATTTATCAGTATGATAAACTTTTATTTATTTGAAGACATAAATATTGGTACAAAGGGGCACCAGATATATATGCGCCACAAAAATCTCATTTGATTTGTGTGAGGGCTATGATACTATCCGGTGCTCAAACCGAAGCACATGGTTTTCTTAAGGGGCCATATCCGGAGCCTTTGACCTAAAGATCTGATCCATAAGGCAGTGGAGCATCGTGAGGAGATGCAGTCCAATGGAAGCCGGTGACCAACGATTGATTCATACGCCATTTGTTCCTTCAGGATACTGGAGCCCATGTACACCATTAGTTT
The DNA here is from genome assembly GCF_000237925.1 of Schistosoma mansoni. Classification (NCBI taxonomy): domain Eukaryota; kingdom Metazoa; phylum Platyhelminthes; class Trematoda; order Strigeidida; family Schistosomatidae; genus Schistosoma; species Schistosoma mansoni. The sequence goes on along the minus strand of NC_031497.1, from coordinate 25,833,083 downwards.
GGAATCAGGGTTTTCCAACTCCCCTAGGTGAACTTTCCGTGTCCACCAACCCGGTTAAAGCGCCGGACATTAGCTTTTCTTCCTCACAATTTCGTAAACAACAGTAATACCACGAGAAGGCAGTGAGTAGGACTTCCCTGGTAGAGGTTGTATACGCGTGGCCATGTGAGAGCATTTCGAGAGGGAGGGCGGACTCTCCTCACTCTCGGCTGTACCAGGGCATTTGGGGGTACGTAAGACATAACTGACTACTGAAACAATATATGCATATCCAATTATACTTATTATATGAGGGAGGGCAGACTCTCTTCACTCTCGACCGTACCATAGCATTTGGGGATCATCATAAACAATAATGATCATTTATAGATCATTTTCGTAATTGTTCATATATATGAATGTGTATCTGACATATATATGAATTTTATTTAATTACCTATACATTACTGACTAACTTGAGATTTTTCGATTGGTGTATGTTAGTTAAGTTTAAGAAATAAAAGCTATTTAATAGTTGAATTCATCAGTCAATTGAAGCTAGAGCACTATGGTAAACCTGTAAGCACTGAACGGTCGTTTTGTACTAATATGAGACTCCTCAGAAGTGAGCGTCTGCAATCCCACTTGCATAATACGAACTGTCGACTAGCACCAAGATCAGAATTTTCAATACAAATCTCAAGACAGTTCTACTGTATGAGGCGGAAACCTGGATAACTACGAAAGCCATCATCCAGAAGATACAGGTGTTTATTAACAGTTGTTTACGCACAATATTTCGGATCCGTTGGTCAGACACTATCAGTAACATTGTACTGTGGGAGACAACAAACCAGATTCCATCCAGTGGAGGAAGAAATGAGGAAGAAGCTCTAAAAGTGGACATAATACACTCTAAGGAAATCACCCAACTGCGTCACAAGACAAGCCCTCACATGGAATCCTGAAGGTTAAAGGAGAAAAGGAAGACCAAGGTAATAATAATGATGAGTTGGGTAAGAAGAGTATCTTTTCGTCTTCAAGATGACCTTGTACTTGCTTATTAAAATGAATCATGAAATAAAGTTACCATTTGAATTGTTTACTGATCAATTTGAGGAGGGAACAATTTAGTTGGATGGAATTATAAAAGAGTGTAATTGTTTTCTACGATAACTGAGGTATTCAGTCAGTACGCTAAGTGGTATAGGGATCAAGGGTCACTCACGAGACCGAATGTCCTGGATTCGAACCCTGCAGGCAGGATCGTGGATTTGCACTACTGAAGAGTCTCATACTAGGACAAAATGGTCGTTTAGTACTTATAGGTTTTCCCTGGTGGTTCAGCTTCAATCGACTCATGAATTCAATTATCGAAATTACTATCATCTCTACAAAAATTGAAATCTCACCAGAAAGTGGTATTAATGTATCTTCTATAATATGTGCTACACCATTAGTAGCTGCTAAATCCGTTGTTGTTATTTCATGTTTTTCACCAAATATTGTACGTACATAATGTTTCTCTTTACCATTTGTATCAGTTTCACATAGAAATTCAAGTTTTTCACCTAATAATGATTGATAACTTTCTAATGTATGAATTAAATGTCCTGAACAATGTTGATTTAATAGAACATGATTAGCTGCAATCTATTCAGAAAAAATTTAAAAAAAAAAGAGGAATTCATCGCAAAACATTGACAAAGGTTAAAGAAATTTGGGGGTTGATGAAATGAAAGCAGTTAATCCCTTTGATAGATTTCGATAGTGTAGTAATAAGAAGATGAAGATTATCAGAACTATGTGATAATAAATTCATCGCAAAAGCAAGTGGCTATCAGGACTCGGTGACCAAATGGATAACGTGATTGCGTTTGAAGCGAAAGGTACTGATTTCGAGTCTCAGAGTGAACATCAACTCTGAGATGCAGGTACATCCAGCTGACGAGTCCCAAATAGGACGAAACGCGCGTCAAACTGGATTCCACTTCTAGCCACTATCCATCTCTGCTTACTATATGTGATGATAGATTAGTGCAATACATTTCGAACAATCTGATCACACATAATATACTTGTTAAGAACATTTATGTATAAAAATAAAACGTCAACCAGCCTGGAAATGGGGTTACGAATACACAAGGATAATAATAATAATAATAATAATAATAATAATAATGTGAGAACGATTTGGAGCCTAATCACTCTGGATAATATATGCTAATATTACCCGGGGTAGGTTTAAAGAGAGAACAAACTGTTTTTGAACACACAAAGGGGTTTGAATTTTCATATGGTTAAGGCTTCAATAAACCTTAGTATATGCCCTTTTTACACTTCTATACGACACCACAAAAGCCGAGTTTAAATCAATCTTGTGACCTGTTTCTATTATATGTTTGGTAATAGAGGATGATGGATGTTTATCCTCTACTCTTATTGGGTCATTTGATTCTATTTGTTTCTGCAACCATTTTGGTACATGTTCACACACCCTAATTTTCAGATCACGATTGCTCCTCCATGTGTATGTGTGACTACACAAACATTTTAATTGGTAAACGCAGTGGGATGTGACACAATCGTTTTCATGTCTTCTAGGTTTTGAATGAAGCACGGACCTCGTTCTTTCTTTGATAATGACTTTCGCTGCACAATATATTTTGTTGACTGATTTAAGCCTTTGTTTCAATAAAAGGTTATTTGAATCATCTCTAAATGGTAAGGTGATTTAGACAGGCTTTTTCTCCACCAAAGCTACAGTAGGTCTCATTGTGTCATGAACTTTCCATCTATTGATAAATCTAAGTGGATAACCATTCCCCATTAATGTCTTGTTTAACAACTTAACCTCATCATCAATAGCGTCGTTTGTGCAAATACGACCAAGCCTGTTAAACAGGCACCTTATCAAATCCCGTTTGTATTGTACAGGGCAATAACTGTAATAACTAAGGTATTGGCCAGTCCATGTTGGTTTTTGAAAAATAGATCGTTTGATTGAGCCATCTTCTCGTCTGTTTAGAAGTATATCTAGGACGGGAAGCTGGTCGTTTTTCTCCTCTTTGCATGAGTGACTGATGTGGTTTTAAATAGTGTTAAGTTTGTTCAATAAACAGTGCATATCATCCTTCCTTTCACAGACAACTAAGATATCGTCAACATATCTCTTATAAAGTGATACGTTTTCGATTAGATCGTTAGCCAGATTCTCAACATGTGCCATAAACACATCTGCTAATAATGGTCCTAACGGACTACCCATAGAAACCCCTTCAATCTGGCGAAAATATTCGCCTTCAAAAGTGTACTGAACTTAGTTCTGATAATCTTCATCTTCTTATTGCACTATCGAAGTTTATCAAAAGGACTAATTGCTGCAAACAACATTTTCATTGTGATTATCAGTTTTAAATTCAAGTCTAGTTATGCTAGTTTGTACATACTACTGAAAAGTTACATACTCCGCCTGTAGCTCCTCCGGAGGCTACTGCCGGTCCCAAGCCTGGGTAAAGGAGGAGGTTTGGGCATGGGGTTAGCGACCCCATCCCGTAGAAAACCAACTCACTAAAAAAACGCTGACATTAAGACAAATTAATATGAAACTCACTCTTTGAAGTTGTTCACTTGAATACTTTTGACGTAATAATTCCCATGTCTTTTGATTTGGTACTATTACAGTATATCGTTGACCAGAATTAATATTTTTGAAATTATTTTTAAATACCTCAGATAAATCTTTAGCAAATGCTTGAGTTTCTGGATTAGATTCTAACAAGTTAAGAATAGATGATCTATCCAAGTTTCGAATATTTGTTAAAGGCTAAAACAAAACGTTTAAAAGAAAAGGAGGATATATGATTTTAGTTACTAAATTATTCAATTAGATAACTTTAAAAGATCATAAATAGTTGAATCCACGAGTCAATCTGAGCTAGACCACTATGGAAAACCTGGAAGAACTAGGCTAGTGCTTCGCCCCAGTATGGGACTCCTCAGGAAGACCCAAAAAACCCCGGTTTCGACTCACATGTGCGGGACCATGGATAGGTATTGATAAGGAGTCCCTTACTGGGACGAGACAGCTGTCCAGTCATTCCAGGTTTTCACTGGTGGTTCAGCTTAGATAGACTCATGGTTTCAACTGCGAAAGTAATTAATGGAAATAAAGGAAAGACAAAATGAACATGGCATAGAAGAAAGAGGAAACTGTTGCATTGCTCTAGGCTATGAAATGTATTAAGGACTACAAGGCCAAATTCAAATTTACGACAAGTTATTTTCTTACACATAAGAAGCATTTGAATTTGAGAATGGTCAAGGCGTCTGTAAACTTAAGAATTAAACCTTGACAATTTCTATGCAACGTTTTGAAAGATGTACTGACGCCGATCTGTGCCCCATTTCATTTATATGCTTTCCTATTGATGAACATGATTTTCTACTTCTCACGTTTATCTGAGTATTTGACATTAACTGCCACTTGTTCCACAACCATTGGCTGCATTGTTCGATTACTCCTTCCTATGTATGTATGTCTACATAAACACTTAAACTGGTAAACAGAGTACGATATGACGTAATCGTACATTGATTGTCTAGGTCTATTTGGAATCATGGGTTGAGTCCTTTCAATCACAACCAGTTTCACAGAGTAATGTGTTTTCTTGACGTCTGCTTTTAGTCTCTATATAAAAACCATACTATTAGATTCACTTCTAAATAGTAAAGACACAAACAGTTTTCTTCGGAACAAAATAAAAAGGAGAGGTTTTGGGTTTGGCTGACTTTCACACCTATTTATAGACTTTAATGGATAACCATTTGATATTAGTGTATCAGATGACAAATTAAGTTTACTTTACAACTAGTGCATAATAGAATAAATTGCGTTGGTAGGTTCTGGGTTCGAATCTCTCGAGGCGGGATCGTGGATGCGCACCGTTGAGGATTCCATTAATAGGACGAAACGGCCGTCCAGTGCTTCCAGGTTTTCCATGGTGGTCTATCTTCAATCGACTCATGATTTCAACTATAAATTGCGTTTGTTTGTTTGTACAAATTAACCTTGAAATCAAGCTTCTATTGGTTAATAATTTTTATATTTGTTCAAGAGTTCAATGATTATGAATCCTCAAACCATAATAGTCAGTCGAAAAAAAGTATCTCTAATGTTCTCTGTTTAAATTAGACAACTGGCAATCGAGCTTACTCAAGACGGATCTGTCAATAGAACGATTAGAAATCCTCTTTTACGGTTCAGTGAACATTTGTGAATATTGAAGCCTATTAACATAAAAGGTGAATATCTCCTACACCTTAACCAGAGATGAATGTTACTGACTTGATAAGTGTCGTAGTTGATTCTTGTTTCAAAAAGTAGGGAGACATATCCCATACTGTTTTTGGAAATCTTGATGATTCTATTAAAGTAAAAACACTTTTAAGAGTACTCAGAGACATTCGATATCATCGAATTCATATCTTCGACGATATCATTAAAATATTGTAACAGATCTTTGAACGATTTTAACTCTTTTTTTCATTATACCTTATTAGCCCTTGAAAACTAGATGATGGATAGTATAAGCAGGTTGAAATAATCGATTGATTGTTCGAACATTTCAAGCTTCCTTTTATGATTGAAGATCAAACTATATGCATACTAACTTTTATAGCTAATAGTGACTTCAAAGTTCTAGCGAGAAGCAGTGACAAGTGGAGTTCAATTCCGTCTGTTGTGAGATAGTAACTCACTGAAGACATTGGTGGATGTGTCGCTCAATTTCGTGGATCGGTTGGATGCCAGCCGATTCAGTGGTCTAGTGGTTAAGCGCTCGTGTGCAAGACTGATAGTTCCTTGGTTCGAATCTCGCGAGTGCGGGATCGTGGATGTGCACCGTTGAGCAGTCCCATAATAGGACGAAACGGTCATCCAGTGCTTCCAGGTTTTCCATGGTGGTCTAGCTTCAATTGACTCATGATTTCAACTATGAAAATACTGAAATCTCCACAAAACCCCTTCTGATCTAGATTTATTTTAATCAATGAAAATGAATAAACTATATCCTCATGTGAGTAATGACCACCTAGAAGGCTTACCTATTAACTTACAAACAACAGTGTTAGTCTATATAATAAACATCTATTCGGACTAATCTAATGTTTGCATTATCCTATTTCGTATATGAATGGAATTATAATAGATAAATAAACTTACATATCTAATTGTATGGATAATGCCAGAGTTACATTCCATATCTGCATCAACTAGTTCTACACAATCAACTGAAACAGTCTGAAATAAATAAAGATGAAACATTAACATTTTTTGAATGCTGATTCACATTGTTCATTATGTTATATCCCGTGGAGAATTATGAATGGTAACTTTGAGAACTATCTATGGATCAATATGATATTTATATTTCCTATTGCATAATTACTAAGTAACTAAACTATTCATATTCGTGTTCCCCTTATTATAAGCTTTGTTTTGACCCATAGACTATTACTATACGATTTACCTTTCTTCAATTATCCGTAGTTCATTAATTACTGTTCCCCCTATTCACAGCCACATTTGGCCAAATCTTATACACATGTTATTTTCTATTTTATTGATACGATTTGGTCAGTCTGCTTGGTATATAAACTCACTATGTTTGAAATACAATGATTCATATTGCAGAGGCTGCTATTGGTGTTCTGGACTTAACTGACTGGGCTAGGCAGAAAGCAGGACTTATAAGTACTCAAGACTGCTCGTACGGTTTTCGTGTATGATTGCTCTCATCGATAATTTACTCCTCTCTGATTGGCGGGAATCATCATGTCATTTGTTAAACAGGGCACGCTCTCACTCGATATAACACATTAGATCATTAATTATTGTGGCAAATTATTGGTCGCTTTATCAAAGGTATTATTATAATTAACTTTATTCAATATTATATTTTGGGTACATAATAGAATTCTCAGCATAAAGTATTTCAGCTAGTTCCCGTTTCTTACTTCTTGGTCGATACTGACGATAAATATTGAGTGATCTCCAGTTAGATGTTAACATTTCAGGAATCGATATCTGAATCATGTTCATTCTTTCAATTCATATTGTCAGCAACCATGATATCTCTGATTGGACTCTTTTGTAACTTGTAAAGTTTTCAGAAACGCACCTGAATAGGTTATTCGATTAATAAACATAGTGATGCCTCAAGACAAGTAAAAACAGATAAGTTGTTGAAATATCTAGATATCAGTAACAAGTAGCCCAGATATTTAAGTAGGCCGCCACATCAGATAATGATGACCACCCTTTTTACTACAGCTTACATAAACATCATGAAGAATAAGACCATTATGCTCAACTTCAAAAACTGTGATTTATTCGTCTTTCTGAGATCTGGTAAAACTCTTGTCAACGAATACTCAACTGATAATTTCTTAATATTTAATATCGAAGTGTGTAAACGAGAGCTGTGCCGTTTGTTTAAACTTACTCCATGATGTTCTCGTGTTACATAAAGTTTCCTTTTAGGATCTAAAGTATTTAATTGTAATCCAGTTTTTAAATCTTTCAAATAAAAACGACCTGGAACAATATGTTCAGCAGAATTTGTAAAACTATGTGGAAAGAAAAAAAGAAAATCGAGAACTTCAATTAAAAGCATGTACAAATATGATTCTTTTAAATCACTTAGGACTGCAACTAGTCAGTCTCTTATTGGCATATGTGCATTGTAAGCAAAGATGGATAGTGACTAGCAGTGGAACTCAGGACGTGGGTTTCGTACTATTTAGGACTGGTCAGCTGGATGTGCCTGCATTTCAGAGTTGATGTTCAATCTGGGACTCGAACCCAGTACCTTTCGCTTCAAACGCCACAGCGTTATCCACTCAGCTACTGAGCCCTGATAGCCACTTGCTTGTGCAATGGGGTGAAGTTCTAAATTCACTTAATATTGTTTGGTTGAATCTTCCCATTGATGTGTTAGGACTGCAACTGATCAGTCTCTAATTGGCATATGTGCATACTGTGCGTATTGCCTCGATATTGCCTTAATTCACAAGTATTATAAGCAAAGATGGAAGCAAAGATGCAGGCACACTCAGCTGACGAGTCCCAAATAGGACGAAACGCGCGTCCTGGATTCCACTGCTAGCCACTATCCATCTTTGCTTATAATTCTTTTAACTTGTTATTATATTGTTGAGATACTGGGATAATGGTGAAATTGTTGTCATGGATTTTGTACCATTTTTAACTTACCAATTAGATGCATTTACCAAATTTTAAATGAGTTTTGGTATGAGTTATGTTATAGGCTGGTTAATAATGGTCATTATTAAATCATGTTTGATTGAATATTACTTATATAAAAGCATTTAGAGTATAATTATTATCTCGATTTCTACCAGTTGCTTCGTGTTAAAATGTATCACTTTTGTGCTGAAATTAAAATCATTGAGTAATGTTATAGAATTGAGATCATGAATCAATTGAAGCTAGACCACCATGGAAAACACGGAAACACTGGACGGCCGTTTCGTCCTAATACGGGACTCCTCAGCAGTGCGCATCCACGATCCCGTCTTGCGAGATTCGAATGAAGGACCTATCAGTCTCGCACCAGAGCACTTAACCGATAGACCAGTGAGCCGGCATCTAACGGTGTTAACAAAAACGGTTGATGCGCACTGCTGAGGATTCCCATAATAGGATGAAACTGCCGTCCAGTGTTTCTAGGTTTTCTATGGTGGTCTAGCTTCAATTGACTCATGATCTAAACTCTATAAAATTATTAAAATCTCCAAAAACTCTCTCAGATAATCATTGAATAATGATCAAGATTTAAGACACTATGATTTGTTCACCTACTCAGTTCATCAGTTCTTACTACCTTAAGATGAATCATTGAGTTATTTGACATGTTACAAACATTATTCCTTTCTTTAAGTAAAACATTCCATTAATTGAGCAGGTCCTAAGGAGCCATATCCCGTTTTATCTCTACAGTTCACGAATACTGCACGTTTTATATTACCATAAAAGCAACATAGATCATCACATAAAGTCCTTGATTTGTTTCAGTGTTGGCATTTAGACACTTCATGAACAATCTGATTCATAGTCTAATACATATACATGAAACTGACCATTGTGTATCTAGATGACAAATATGATTTATATTTTATATTTAATACCCAGAACAGGGTTGGATGGAGAATACTGGTGTGTGGTCTATGCTCCTCCACGAGGGGTAACAGGAGAAAGTAAGTAACTAGTAAGTAATTTAATACAAATACTTAGAAGGGATCATTTAGTATTATGAAGTGAAAGGAAATTCATTTTTTAAAACTTAACTGTCACTTATAGACTGTTGATACATGAATAATTACCAGGATGAAATTACCAGATTAAAGGATGTGAAATTACTCAACTGAGGTTACACTTGTAGTCTCTACAAAACAGTATGATGCTACACAATACTGTAAGATATTCAGTCTGGCAAAAAACATTGTAAAACCTTATCAAAATTATACTTGGGCACATTTTGTCAAAATCTTCATTAGCCCAGAATCACAGGAAATCAATAAGATGAAATAAATGAACTGATGCAATTTCTGTTTATGATTAAAAAGAGATTCACGACTAAGAAGTCGAACTATTTATGAACAGCCCAAACCGACTCACGAGATTCGAACCAAGTACCTATCAGTCTAGCACACGAGCGCTTAACCTCTAAACCACTGAACCGGCCGGCATCCGACGGTGTTAATTGTCCAACTTCAACAAATCCATGAGGTTGAGCAATCGTCCACCATTGTCTTCAGTGAGTTAATATCTCACAACAGACCTGGTTGAACTCCACTTGTCGCTGCTTCTCACTAGAACTCCAGGAAATACCTCATGAAGCCAGTCACTAGTGAGCATATGATCATTATCAGAAAGGGGGTTTTGTGAAGATTTTAGTAATTTTATATAGTTGAAATCATGAGTCAATCGAAGCTAGACCAGCATGATATGATCTTCAACCGACTTTCATTCTATTCATGATAGTAGACAATGACTGGAAATATATGACGCACATGAAGGTTATATTTTGTTGCTGCTCCGCATGATTTAATTACGAAGCTACACGATTTTGTCAACATTGGAAAATATACAATATGAATGATAAGAAGTGACTAAACTGGAAATCAGTATTTTAGGTAGTTGGTTAGTGAAGTAGAGGTTTTCTTGCTCCAGATTTTGTTCTACGTTGGTATGTGGTTAAAACAACCTCATTAGAAAAATTATTTAGTTGTTGAATCAATCAAAACAACTAGTTTAACCAATCTTTTCCTGTAATTTCAATTTACCGAAAAAGCGAGTGTTAAGAGAGATGTATTTCTTAAGTATTTATTCTAAGCAGTCACAGGCCAGGTTTTGTCCTGTAACATTTCATCGTTCAGTAAGATATACGTTTTGAGGGGGGGTGAGGATCGACTACATTTGTTGCTACTTATTAACTTATGCCTGTAACCCCCAATGGAGCATAGGCCGCCGACCAACATTCTCCAACACATTCTGTCCTGGGCCTTCCTTTCTAGTTCTACCCAACTTTTGTTCATTTTTCTTATGTCTGTCTCCATTTCTTGGCCTAATGTGTTCTTTGGTCTTCCTCTCCTCCTTCAACCTTGCGGATTCTATGTGAGGGCTTGTCTTGTGACGCGGTTGGGTGATTTCCTCAATGTGTGTCCTATCCACTTCCAGAGCTTCTTCCTCATTTCTTCCTCCTCTGGAAGGAATCTGGTTTGTTGTCTCCCACAGTAACTTGTTGCTGATAGTGTCTGGCCAACGGATCCGAAGTATTTTGCGTAAACAACTGTTAATAAACACCTGTATCTTTTGGATGATGGCTTTCGCAGTTTTCTCAAAGTATCCGCCTCATACAGTAGAACTATCTTGACTTTGGCATTGAAAATTCTGACTTTGGTGTTGACTGACAATTGTTTTGAATTCCAGATGTTCTTCAGTTGTAAATGTGCTGCTCTTGCTTTGCTGATCCGCGTCTTCACATCTGCATCAGATCTACCTTGTTCAGCAATGATGCTGTCCAGATATGTAAAGGTTTCCACATCCTCCAAAGCTTCTCCGTCAAGTGTGATTCGATTGGTGCATATTGTATTGTATCGGAGAATCTCGCTTTTCCCTTTGTGTATATTGAGACTTACTGCTGCTGAGGCTGCTTTTACACTGGTCGTCTTCTCCTAAATTTGTTGTTGCGTGTGTGATAGAAGATCCAGATCATCTGCGAAGTCTATATATACTTGTTGTCTATTCGTGTAATTCCAATTCAAAAATATTCTGAATATCCGATTAATTCTGGCTAATTACATCGATGAACCCTAAAATATCCCATTAACAAGTGAATCAAAAAAGTCCAAGTTTATAAATAAGAGAAAAAACTATGTTCATTAATTTTGAAAATGTACTTATACTGAAAATTGTCTATAGTATGCTCAGAAAATTTTGATTTGATGATATAGATTTGTTACATTGTGGTTCGTGCTACTGATGTACATAGATATAAGTAGTATGTATCATCAGTCGAAAGTGAAATGCCTGGAGGCAAAAGGTTATGAAGATTGAAGAGAAGAGAACGAGAAAAGAGAGTGATTGTTGTGGAAACGAAGTAACAATCAAGTTTGATATGATTGATTGACCTTTTGAAAATGAACTATTTACTGTATGAATTGATTTGGTATCGTTTGTTTGAATCTTCCCACTTGGCTTAAAACAAATGGTTAATCGACCAGTGAAGTTCATCAAGGTCTGTTGTGAGATATTAACTCACCGAAGACAATTGTGGACGGTTGCTCAATTTCGTGGGTTGGTTGAGGTTAAACATTAACATCGTTGGATACCGGCCGGTTCAGTGTTCTGGAGGTTAAGCGCTCGCACGCGAGCCTGATATGTCCTTGGTTTGAATCTCGCGTAACGGGATTGCAGATGCGCACTGCTGAGGAGTCTCACAATAAGACGAAATGGCCATCCAGTGCTTCCAGGTTTTCCATGGTTGTCTAACTTCAATTGACTCGTGATTTCAACTATAAAATTACTGAAATCTCCACAAAACCCCTTCTGATAATAATATTATCCAAATGACTAGTACTCTCAGGTTGAGAAGTTGTCTAATTAGTCATTAACTTATAATATTAGGTTAATCTATTTTGTCTGGACGTCTTTTTGTTTCGTGCCAGTTACAATCTATCTTACGGGTCAAGTGGTACTCAATTAAACCGCTAACAATATTTTGACAGTTTGATAAGAAACCTAATCATATCTTTCAAATGTTAACAAAAAACTACAATAGTTAGATAAAAAGATCTACAAAATTTATAAGGAAAGTCAGCAAGTACTCATTGTTCAGACTGATTTGTCTTCGATGTTACTAACTTGGATCGTAAACATTACGATCTCATAATAAAACTGCAGCGAGACTATAATTTATGGACGAGCCAATCAGAAGCCTTTGAAGGATTTCAAGGTCACAGTGCCAATTTCAGTACCAGATGCTCATGTACAACTGGTTCACAGAGGATTTTAGAGAAGACGTGATAATTAGGCGGCTACAATAAATGAGACTACCAAGAAGTTCCTTTATTTGTAATTGCGGTAATCAACTTAGTTGTAGACCTTGTGCAGACTACCCTGATGATGTTATCTTTCGATGTGATATATGTTAGAGGAAGTCTGCTAGAATAGGAACTTTTTTCTCTCGATCCAGATTGAGACTAAGGCATATTATAATAATTGCCGCAAACTGTATAATAAAAGCACCAATATTTTTGGCTGCAATAGCCGCAGATGTTACTGAAGCTTCGGCTGTTCAGAGGTATGATTGATGTAGGGATATATGCGTAATAAAAATGAGAAACTTAAACAACTGGAGTACACACAAACAATATTGAAGCTTTGTGGTCGAGGGTGAGACAGCTTTTGCGACCTTATCATGGCTCCAGAGATCGACTATTATGGAGCCATATGGATGAGTTCTTCTACCTTATGCATTACGATTTTGGAACCTTTGAACCTTTTTCTAACCTTGACAAGTTTTTGAACCATATAGAAGAAGTGTACCCACTCTAATTCCTTAGTGTTGTATAATATATTTTTACGCTATGCTAACTGTCCTTTAATTGGCTAATATTTCTCAGGGTCACTTAAGATTCCTTCAAAGGTCGTCCATAAATTATAGTCTCGCCTAAAACTGCACTCATGATAATGTGACTTCACTTGATATTCAAATGTTTGCCAACCAAAACACATGGTTATTAGACAACTAATCATGAGAATATCTCTCTATCTAGTTCTTTGACTAGTCATGAGTCTTGAATTACGTTTGAGAAAGAGAAACTGAATATCAAGCAATGGTTAGATAAATAACTATAGCCTTCCATATTCATAAATATATAAAGTATAATATTCTATGCATAATAAAGGATATAATGTAATAATGAATATATTACTCTTTATATTTTTCAGCATTTCTAGTACTTGGTGCAAATATTGTATATGGTTTATCTGGAGTTTTTGTCTTGAATTGATTAAGTGATTTCATTTTGTCAGAAAATGGAGATATGTCAGCTGTAATGAAATTTAAAAAAAACAGGATTACTCTAATGTAGTTAGCAGCTACTGAATAAACAAACAAACAATATAAGCAATGGTGGGTAGTGGCTAGCAGTGGAATCCAGGACGCATGTTTCGTCCGATTTGGGACTCGTCAGCTGGATATACCTGCATCTCAGAGTTGATGTTCACTATGGGACTCGAGCCCAGTACCGTTTCCATCAAAAGCTATCACGTTATCCACATATGCCAACAAGAGACTGATCAATTGTAGTCCAAAATAACAATGGAAAGATACAAGTAAACAACAACAAGTGAATATAACTTCACCCCATTGCATAAGCAGGTGGCTATCAGGACTCAGTAGCTAAATGAATAACGCGATGGCGTTTGAAGCGAGTCCCAGGGTGAACATCAACTCTGAGATGCAGGCGCATCCAGCTGACGAGTCCCAAATAGGACAAAACGCGCATCCTTGATTCCACTGCTAGCCACTATCCATCTTTGCTTATAAGCAAACAATATGTTTAGACAAATTGTCTATGTTCATTAGTAAGCAACAAGGATTAAATTCCAAGTAAGCATTGTGTGAGAAGCAGTTCATTTTATCGAATAGCGAGCGAATGACATAACTACCCTTATCAGCAACATGAATCTTAAAAATGGGAATTATGGTGAGCTTATTAACATATTTCAGAAACATCTAGTTACTGCAAGATTTTAGATACATCTTATCTTGATTCAGGACTTTCCGTTAGTTTCTTTCAATCATTTAACATCAAAATATTACCCATTATGCTCTGGATTTTGCTGTAATTATTGACTGAAAACAAATCCTACATAAACTACTTCATAGTTATCGTTGCAACTTCGTCACTTTCAGCGAGATTCTAAATTTATTTTGATCAATCTTCTAACTGAACGCTAGACTCGATTTCTAAGTTCTTCTAGTAACTCCCCCCCTTGGTGAAATTTACACAGCGATCTGAACACGAGAAAAAAGACTAGAAATATGGAAGAAACGCTTTACTCCCAAGGTTTTCTCATGTACAGAAAATCTAGGGTAATTTTAATATTTTAGGTGGCCTTGGGCTTCTGGAAATTTCTGGAACGCCGCTAAACATGGTAGTATTAGTATTAGTATTAGTATTAGTAGTAGTAGTAGTGGTAGTAGTAGTAGTAGTAGTAGTAGTAGTAGTATAGGTATTCATCCAATCAGAAACTCGACATGTGACTTTTCACTTTCTAGATGTTTCTCAGCGTTTTCAGATCCTCTTTTGTGGCTTTATTCAAGGATCTGGATCTTGATCTGGATCTCCTTAACATATTTTACTAAAGAACATTAACTGGTACGAAACTTAATTACAAAAGTTTTCTGCATATATTCATTTCATATATTATAAATAATTACCTTAGTAACTTACATTGATTCCCTATTAATTCTATACACATTTCATAAGGTGAAAGTTGCAGTGCACATTCTCCTTTTTTAAAATCTTTAAAGGTATATGATAATTTCTCAATTTTATCATAACCTGCACAACATTTATAATCAAATTCTCTAGGTAATAAGAAACAAGAAAGTATAAACCATAGTGGTAAATAGAAAATGTTATTAGTTAAGTATAAATGTTTTTACATTTTTGTAGTTGAAATCATGAGTAAATTGAAGCTGGACCACTATGAGAAACGTGGAAGCACTGGACGGCCGTTTAGTCCTATTTTGGAACTCCTCAGCAGTGCGCATCCACGAACCCTCCCTCACGAGATTCGAACCGAGGACCAACCAGTCTCGTGCACGAGCGCTTAATCTGTAGAACCACTGAGCCGGCCGGTATCCAACGGTATTAATGTTTAACTTCAACCAATTCACGAAATTGTGCAACCGTCCACCATTGTCTTCAGTGAGTTACTATCTCACAACAGACCTGGTTGAACTCCACTGGTCACTGCTTCTCACTAGAACTCCAGGAAATACTTCTTGGAGCATTCTCTAAGCTGATTGGTCTAATTGCGTAATTTTCATTGTTCTTCTTAAACTATATAATCAACACAAATTTCAGATAGAAGTGAGGTATGAGTATTTTTTCTACAATTGACGAACAACTTATTTAGGCAAGCTCGAGAAAGTTAACTTTAAGGCTAACAGAACAAGTTGCCAGTCGATCGTAGAGGATTTCTGTGATGTTTAAATAAATCAATGACTTGTTTGTATTGATGACTGTTGTAATTTTGAATTCCAAATACAATACATTCGTTTGTGCTCCTCTTGTACTTCTTGATTAAATTGCGTTATTCCTGGGATTACTAGTTTATACTTACTTACTTACTTACGCCTGTTACTCCCAATGGAGCATAGGCCGCCGACCAGCTTTCTCCAACCCACTCTGTCCTGGGCCTTCTTTTATAGTTCTTTCCAGTTCTTGTTCATTCTTCTCATGTCTGTCTCTATTTCTCGGCGTAATGTGTTCTTTGGTCTTCCTCTTCTCCTTCGACCTTCAGGATTCCATGTGAGGGCTTGTCTTGTGACACAATTGGGTGATTTCCTCAAAGTGTGCCCAATCCACTTCCAGCGCTTCTTCCTCATTTCTTCCTCCACTGGAATCTGGTTTGTTGTCTCCCACAGTAACTTGTTGCTGATAGTGTCTGCTCATCGGATCCGAAGTATCTTGCGTAGACAGCTGTTAATAAACACTTGTATCTTCTGGATAATGGCTTTCGTAGTTCTCCACGTCTCTGCCCCATACAGAAGAACTGTCTTGACATTTGTATTGAAAATTCTAACCTTGGTGTTGGTTGACAATTGTTTTGAGTTCCAGATGTTTTTCAGCTGTAGGTATGCTGCTCTTGCTTTGCCGATCCGCGCCCTCACATCTGCATCAGATCCACCGTGTTCATCAATGATGCTGCCCAGATATGTAAAGATTTCCACATCCTCCAAAGCTTCTCCGTCAAGTGTAATTGGATTGGTGCATATTGTATTGTATCGGAGAGTCTTGCTTTTCCCTTTGTTTATATTGAGAACTAGTTTATACTACAATTCAAATACTTCTGATTATCATAGTTTCTCACAACTAACTTCGGCGAGACTATAATTTATGGGTGACCTTTGAATGAATCTTAAGTGATCTTGAGAACTATTAGCCAGTCAGGAAACAGTATAGAGTAAAAAATATATTATACAAAACCAAAGAATTAAAGTGGATACACTTCTTTTACATGGTCCAAAAACTTATCAATGCTAGAAAGAGGTTCAAAGGTTCCAAAATCGTAATGCATAAGGTAGAAGAACTCATCCATATGGCTCCATAATAGTCGATCTCTGGAGCCATGATAAGGTCGCAAAAGCTGTCTCACCCTCGACCACAAAGCTTCAATATTGTTTGTGTGTACTCCAGTTGTTTAAGTTTCTCATTTTTATTACGCATATATCCCTACATTACTCATACCACTGAGTAATATTTGTGACTCGTCAGCTGGATGTGCCTGCATCTCACAGTTGATTTTCACTCCCGGACTCGAACCCAGTACCATTCGCTACAAACGTTGTCGCGTTATCCATTCAGCTACTAAGTACTGAGAGCAATAGGATGAAGTTTAAATTCACTTGGTATTGTTTGCTTGTATCTTCCCATTGTTTTTTAAGACTGTGATTGATCTGTCTCTTGTTTGCATATGTTCATCCTGTGCGGATCGCCTCGATATTGCAATGGAAAGATACAAGCAAACAATTCCAAGTGAAGTAAGGTACAGTGTTTTAATTCTAGCTGTCCAAAGAATATTAAATCAAATCATTAGTGAAGATCAGTTTGATAAATTCTGAATGCAGTGATCTATCATTATGAATAAATTAGAAGAATAAATACAAATATCATTCTTTGATTAAGAGGTAGTCGATCCAATACTGTGTCCAAGAAGGAAATTATTTCTTTTATGAAATATCTGTTACTTAGTTCAAGTCCTCTCAAAACAACTGTCAACTGATATCAAAGTCATAATCTTTAACACGAACGTCAAGACAGTTCTACTGTATGGAGCTGAAACTTGGCGAACCACCACAATCATCATCAAAAAGATACGAGTGTTTATAAACAGTTATCTACTTAAGATAATCAATTTCCATTAACCGGTTACCATCATTAACAGTCTACTGTTGGAGAGAACAAACCAGGTTCCATCTTAAGAGGAAATTAGGAAAAGACGTTGAAAGTGGATAGGACATTGATTGTGGAAATCAACAAACTTCATCACGAGGCAACTCTTAACTTGGAATCCTGAAAGGAAATGAGAAAGAGGAAGACAAAGGAACACATTGCGTCTGGAATTCAGAAGCAAACATCAAATAAGTGAATGGCAACTGCAAAAGGTTGTCCACGAAGAGTTGGATGAAGAATGCTGGTGGTCAGCCAAAGCTTCTCCACGTGGAGTAACAGGCATAAGTAGGTAAGTAGTTCAAAACCTAATAAAATAATCACTCACTAGAACACAAACGCATTTATGCAATCTCATTAGGAGTAATTTCTTAACATACTACAATACATAAGTATTTCTAGTTTCTGACAGACTTATGTACTTTAACTGAACAAATTTATCATTCCTTGAAGAACTTACAATTTTTTTCCACAACGTTGCATTGTAAATGGTGTACATGATGCAATGATTGAATGACCATCTGGTAAACGCCAAAATGCACAATGATGATATCTGAAATAAAACAGATAATCAAAAAGTTAAATGATTATACTATAATCAGAAGGGGTTTTGTGGAGATTTCAGTATTTTCATAGTTGAAAGCATGAGTCAATTGAAGCTAGACCATCAAGGAAAACCTGGGAGCACTGGACGGCTGTTTCATCATATTGCGGGACTCCTTACTAGTGTGCATCTACGAACTCGCCTCGCGAGATTCGAACCAAGGACCTACCAGTCTCGTGCCAGAGCACTTAACCGATAGACCACTGAGGCGGCATCTGATTTTGTTAATGTCTAACTTCAACCAATCCACAAAGTTGAGCAGCCGTTCATCCATTGTCTTTAGTGAGTTGGTATCTCACAACAGACGTGGTTTGAACTCCACTGGTCACTGCTTCTCACTAGAACTCCAGGTAATATCTCTTAAAGTCAGTCACTAGTGAGCATATGATTATAATCAGAAGGGAAATCCCAGAATGGAATAAAACGGCCGTTCAGTGCTTCCAGATTTACTTGGTGGTCTAGCTTCAATTGACTGATGCTTTCAACTATGAAGATTATACTATACTTTGCTAAATAAAAACTGATACTAAGAATTCAATAGATGAAGTTCAAATTGAGATTGTTCAGTTAATGTCATCTATCGTTGATGACTTGTCTTTGAGATACCTGACTCCAAGATGATGTGTATACATACGCTGACAATATACTGCTGTAGCCCAACATGAAATCATTGAAAAACAGAATGTAATGGACAGTTATACCTTTCTAATTTTCCACTGTTTAGCTCTGAACATTAATGACATTGAGATCATTAGGTGAACATAATGATTTTTGTTCCTTGAATTGTAATAGAATGATCACCATTTCCGAGTCCCATTAAATTTAATCATTCTGTCGTTTATAATTTTACATAACGTTATCTGCCTAATGTTAGATAAGTGAGATACTGTTATATCTTGTGACCGAGTGGATGCCCAGTTAATGTATGACGTAATAAGACCGCTAAACAGAGAGCAGCGAATTATCGATTGGAACAGTGACACATGAAAACCGTACGAGCAGTCTAGAGCGCTTATCGATCGTGCTTCTGCCTAGCCCAGTCAGTTAAGTCTAGAACACCAATAACAGCCTTTGCGGTATGAATCCTTGTATTTGAAACATACTGAGTTTATATACCAAACAAACTGACCACATCGTACCAATAAAGTAGAAAATAACATTTTCACTAGATCCAGCCAAATGTGGCTGTGAATAGGGGGAACAGTAATTAATGGACTAGGGATAACTCAAGAATGATAAATCGTACAATAATAGTCCAAGGGTCAAAATAAAGCTCACAATGAAAGGAACATGAATATGAGTAGTTTAATTATTCAGCAAATATACGATAAAAATTATATGCATAATGTTGGTCCATAAATGGATCCCAAAGTTACCATTCACTACTATTATCGGGATATAACAGAAACAAAAGACCGTTTCACACATTTTAGCAAAATGTAATTAATTGTTACCATGAGGTGTATTATCATTAAAGCATCACCTATATCCCCAGCTATTTCAATAAACTTATCTATGATTTTACTTGTAATGGAAATGATTGTTAATAACTGCCCTAGACTGTGAATTGCACAATGCAAGTGAAAACAATATTCAGCTGACAACAAAAACAATTCAGAACAATGATGAATAGTCAGATTTGTATCATTTAAACTTGATAGTACTTGACATTAACTAATCAATAATTTACACTGAAACATTGAGATCCCATGATCAGAAATATGCTCATATAGAACGATGTAAGGATCCAAGTATTCAAACGACATCATGTTATCTACTTAGCCACTGAAGCAAATGGCACTGGGTTCGAGTCTCAGAGTGAACATTAACTCTGAGATGCAGGTACATCCATCTGACGAGTTCTAAATAGGACGAAACGCGAGTCAAACTGGATTCCACTGCTAGCCACTATCCATCTTCCCTTATAATACATGTGATTTAGGGCTGTATCGAGTCAATATGCACAGTATGCACATATGCCAATAAGTGACTGACCAGTTGAAGTCCTAAACGTCAATGAGAAGATTCAAACAAATAATACTAAGTGAATTTATCAATTATAAATTTTCATAAGATCTTTTATCCTTTATCAAATGATTAGGTAGCTCTATGATTTGTGTAATCAGTTTCCCTTTGATTTTATTCACCAAAAGATCACAATTCCTATGAGGTCATACAGTTTAGAAATTATAAAGCTTGATGGAATAGAGTGTTGTATCTGATCAGTATTTTATTAAATCACTGATATATTACTGAATTCTTAGTATAAATATTACTTTAATTAATATATGTTCATGTTAAAACACATTGGAGTGAACGAAGACTCGATGGGGAAAAGTGTTTTTTATTGTTTTTCACAGGATTATACAGGATCTTAGCAAAATATGAAAGTTGTACATTAAATACATCATTTAAATATCTTCTTTGAGTCATCGTTTACATACTTTATCATTCATCCAATCTTGTTGTTATTTTGATTGTTTTCTGACTCTTCTCTTTATTTCACTATTCGGCTGGTAAACATTCTATTTCTGCTACATACTACTTATATCCATCTATATAAAGAGGTGCACACCACGATCTCACCTTATTTATACTTTTGATTTTCTAATAAATGCGAATCAGAATAAAATTCATTATACGGATTTATTCAAGACGTTGTTTTACATCAAGTACAAAATGACTTAATTTTTAGAAGGGGTTTTTTGCGGAGATTTTAGTAATTTTATAGTTGAAATCATGAGTCAATTGAAGCTAGACCACCATGGAAAACCTAGAAGCACTGTACGGACGTTTCATCCTATTGTGAGACTCCTAAGCAGTGCACATCTATGATCCCGCCTCACGAGATTCGAACCCAGGACTTATCAGTCATCTATGAAATCACTAAAATCTCCACACAAAAAACCCTTCTGATAATAATCATATGTTCACTAGTGACTGGTTTCAAGAGATAATTCCTGGAGTTCTAGCGAGAAACAGTGACCAGTGGAGTTCAAACCACGTCTGTTGTGAGATAGTAACTCACTGAAGACAATGGTGGACGGTTGATGAATTTCGTGGATTGGTTGAAGTTGGAAATTAACACCGTTGAATGCCGACCAGTTCAGTCGTCTAGTGGTTAAGTGCTCGTGCGCTAGACTGATAGGTTCTGGGTTCGAATCTCGCGAGATGGGATCATGGGTGAGCACTACTGAAAAGTCGCACAATAGGACGAAACGGCCGTCTAGTGATTCCAAATTTTCCATAGTCATCTAGCTTCAATTCACTCATGATTTTATTCTTTAGTTTATATTTTTAATATTCAATTGAGTTCAAAGTTTTACAAGTAAATCATTCAGTGAAAGAAATTATAAAAAACTATGTTACGTATGCCTGAACACCGATTACCACTATGCGGAATTCTGACTAGTGTTGGAGAAGGTTGGAAGAAAGTTAGGGGCGGCCAAACCATAACGTGGCATCAGAGCTTGAAGTCACTAACTTCTAGTCTAAGCCATATTAGTAGATGCGGACTACTTGGTTGGGGTCCGCATGACTATCGTAACCAATGGTTAGAGACTCTAGGTGACATGGCTCGGAATCGATCACAATGGCGTAGGTGCATACACTCTTTATCTTCCATTGAACCTTAAGATTAAAATTGCTTCATAACTTTCTTCCTTCCCATACTATATTCTTATATACAACCTTTCTTTTATATATTACCACCACTAAATTAACTACTTCTATGAATCCGGTGTTCATTTTGTTGTGCTAATGAGGTATGGCAACTTGGACTGATGTATATATGTGCCTGATCCTACATTGTAGCTGACTGACTGACTGTAAAAAACTGTAAAAAAAATCCTAAGAAAGATTTACTTACCCCGCTTGATCTGGATTTGCATAATTAACTTTATCAGATATTTTACCAAATTTTATAGATTCTCCATTAACATAGATACTACTTAAATGACTTATCATATAAATGAATAAATAAAGGAATAGAAATGAATTGGATAAAGTCATATTGAATACAATTTAATAACGTTGATTAGATGAGCTTCATATAATGCCTTGTATATATATACATAAATATAAAGTGGATTCATACAAGTTAGTGTTGATTGAATGTTGCTAATTGGATGAAATTTGGATTGTTTTAACTAAAACGTCACCTTTAAATTTCGGTAAGATTTAATTATGTTGAATGAACTATAAACAAATAATGATTTATGGACATGATATAGAATGAATAGTCTATGTCAATTGAATATATTGTTTAAATTGAATCTTACAATTAAATCTAGAATGAAATAATGGTTTCAATAGGTTATAACTATTCATAACTCCGGATGTAGCTCCTCCTTCGGGGGGGGTTACTGCCGGTCTGAAGCCCGGATAAAGAAGGAGGGTTAGGGTATGGGGTTAGCGATTCCATCCCGTATAAAACCAACTCGTTAACAAAAACGCTAACGCTATAACTATTCATAAGTTCCTTCAGTAAAGTTATTATTTGATTACAATCAATGTGAACAGAATAAAATAGCTGAAGGTAAGGGGCACCTGGAATATAGAGAGAATTGACTCTCATGACAAAATTTGCAAGAGAGTTGACGATTATCATAATCTGTGACGTTGAAAACAAGATATTTTGAAAGTGACTAATTTATTGTAGTGTGGTGTGTGCTACTGATTTCGATAGATATAAGTAGTATGTATCAACAATCGAAAGTGAAACGCCTGGAGGCAGAAAGCTAAGAAGATCAAAGAAAAGAGAACGAGAACAGAGAATGGTTGGTGTAGTTTGCAAATGAAGTATTACTGTATGGTTCTCAGATCTTACTAAGATGTTCGGTAATTTTGTATTCAAATACATTGGATTGTCCCTACTTGTGTTCTCGGTCATTACAGTAGCATAGATAAATCTATATTCATTTATACTACATTATAATCAAAATCATGACTTTGATATACATTGAATATTATAAAGCCTAAAGATCTTCATTTAGGCAACTTTATTGGGTTTTTTTCTTTATTGTGAATATGAGAAGGATGAATAAAAAATGTAACGAACTAGAAAGGATTTCCCAGGACAGGGTTGGATGAAGAATGCTGGTGAGCGGCCTATGCTCCTCCACGAGGGGTAACAGGCATAAGTTAGTAAGTAAGTTTATTGTGAAAGTACTTAACATTTTTTTCTAAAGGGATTTGTCTACTCCTCTTTTAAGTCCTTTGTGATAGGAATCGAGTTGATAACGCCTTCCATGGACTAAAAATTATGTTGAAAAACGAATTCGATATGAGCAATTATACTTTTAAATTCTTCAAGATGAGAACTTTTAGTGGCCTGGAGATCTAACTCTAAATTGATCATTTCCGACTGTTATCGAATAATTGCTGTCAAAATATACACCCTAGCCATCTTCATCTATAATCATCGACTTAACTCACGTTGGTGAATGACGGAATCAAATAAGTCAAATAAGAGGATGGATTTCGAATATGTATATTTTATACAATCGTTGATCCAGACGAAAGATTGGAGAACCGAAGAGAAATGACGCGCGGTGAAGAATGCGTGTGAGCCGACTCTATTTAACCAAGAATGAATCAATATTTATAGTCAAACAAAAAAATAAGCAACGGACATGTGATGAATAGGATAAGATGTACACACATACGCTCATATAAAAACAGTCAAGGTTGATAAGAGAATAATTAACAAGGTCAAAACATGACTGAAGAAGAATGATTACATTGGCCTGTTCGGAAGCTAGAATAGGTTGTGTGAGCCTAACATAGCAACTGACACTACAAACGTTTTATACCACTACTTTCGTAGCAGTTGATTTAACGGGTACCTCATCTGATATGAAGAATCTCCCAAAGGTATGATAATAACCAAAAACTGACTTCAAGCATTAAAACTTTCAGGAACAAGCATTTATTAAACAGTACTGTAGTATTCACAGGCTACCGAATGACAGCCTTTAAGATTACAGCATATTTGGACAAAAATTAAAAGATATGTCCTTCGATGATCTAATGACTGTTGAGTCAAACTTGAAAGTTATATAGGGAATTCAGTGAGGAAATTAAAATATTTTGAATTCAGTAGACTAATTGGTTAAAGTAAGACTAGAAATAAAACAAACAGCCCATAAACAGCAGCAGTATCATCGACTGATTAGCTGGATGATTATAGTTAGACTCATCTATGGTTGAAGCAGATATCGACCACGACAAGTGGACTAGAATCACAATGTCAGTCACATGTAAGCAGCATGAACAATGTGTCCTATGCAGAAGAGAGTTTACGACATGTGATGTAGGGATATCTCTGTGCGCAAAAGACGAAATGTCAGTTCCACGATGAAATGAGAATAGTTAAAGATTTGGAGGGGTTGATGAAATGAGTGTTATTTCACTAACTGAGTGAGTTTTGAGTGTGTATTGGTGTAAGTAAAAATCATATACATCAGTTATGCTAAAAGTAGTTGAACTATTCAACCAACCAGTATAAGTAAAAGTGTGTGTCGAGTTAAGCTGAGTTGACCGAAGTGTCTGAGAACTTAGATATATTATAAGCATGTATAGATCACTTGTGTAATTGTATTCGATCCTGTGTTTATTGGCTGATATAAGCATCTATGGTGCTCATATGTAGTGTAAATAATGACTTCAGCAAGTGACTGGATTGATAATAATGTGTATTTAGTTATCGTTAGGGTAAAGATTTTAGTGTTGATTGCGTTTGTAGTCATATTTCAAAAAACCAGTACATTTTGATGTTTGGTTATCGATTTGGCATTACCCTCTATATCGATGTTTTAATATAAGTATACTGTGTTTATTTATACCTGTAACTGTCATTAAAACAGTTTCTTTGTTACGTATTGTACTGTATATGAATGTAAATGTGTTTGGTGGGACTAATTTTATTTGGTGTGAGATTTTTTTTATCAATACCCAGGTTATAATATAAATAGTGTTAGTGGTAATAATATGATTGTAAATAGGTGTTGTCGTACTAGTGAAGCATTTCATTATTATGATGGTAATTAGTATTGATTTCAGACTAATTTCCGAATAATTGTTGGTTATTGGTGATTTACATTTCAGCTTAAAACGGGCTGCTATTTTTGGGTTCATATACTTTTTGGTCCACCACATTCTCAAATGGTCATGTCTTAGGATGCAAATGGATTAAGGTTTTATTGTTGACTGCATAAGTGTAATCTCATCAGTACTCAAGAAAGCGTTCTAGTCTGAAGTATGTTTTTGCCTTTAGACTCATTTTAACACATTGACGAGAACTGTTGTAGTAGAGATGGTTTCTTCACCCACTACAAAGACAAGTAATCACCTAGTTAGCTGTCTGTGAATCCTGTTGTCTAGACGTTTGCTTGTTAGGTGGCTGACATGTTGTGGTGTTTGTATGAACTTACAATTCCTTTATATTTAATGGCTGCTTGGTTTCGAATCCCGAATACAATACATTCGTTCGTGTTCAAATAGTACTTCTTGGTTAAATTGAGTTGTTTCTGGGATTCCATTTTGTCCTATAATTCAAATACTCCTAATCATCACACATATCCAGTCACTTGCCTAGTTATTTGTTTACGTACTTACTCACCTACAGTTTATCACTCATTTATTTACACGCTTCATGCGTCATACTACTGATAAGTGCATTTTTATAAACGATACTTGACTTCATCTGATCCACTTATTAGGAACGGGTTTTTTATCATTATGGACGTCTGTTGGGTAGTTCACAAATGAATTCACTTGGTTTCATTTACGTTTACTTGAATTTAGTTGTTGATCATGCGGTCAATGAACAGAAGCGGTAAAAAATACCTGATCAGTTGAACGAGCATGATCCCATCCGTTGATGACTGAAGTAAATGCGGATCATGTGTGACGTATCAGAATCAAAATGCCTTATAATGTAATGAGGATGTACGTCGTGTCAAATACAGTGGGAGATATATGAGAATTATTCTGATGAAATATGCTGTAATGAAGTGACTGCTAATCTGGGTAAGTCTAAGTCGCATCACTGACTATTACCAATCTTACCCCCACCCTAACGACCTCATCAGACAGCGAGTTCCAGCATTTGAATACTCTTGAGGAATAGAAGGTGTGCCTACAGTTCGTTCTGTTATGCTGAATCTTAAGTTTCTGGGTGTTACCCCTAAGGTTTGTATTGGGACTGAGTTTAAGTAGGTATTTAATGGGATACCCAGGAGTATTTAGGGTGTTACAAGTTGTTAAAATATCATCTCCAAGACACATTTACTCTGATGGGCAAGGATTTAATTATTTGAGCCACTGTTCCTAAGGTTTACGTTCGAGTCGAATAAAACTCTCGAAGATAAGGTGGTAAGTTCTGCCGTTAAAGTGGCCAAAAATTGTGCCTCAACGTTACCAGTAGAAGGCTTTCTTGAAAGACATTTTTGTCACAGTAAGTGTAAGATTTCAGGTTATGGAGTTCCAAGACTCCTAGATCTATGTCAAGTTCGGATACCCTTAGATTGGAGTTACTTAAGTTGTATGCATAGTCTTGAACATTTTTCGGATGGACTACTTTAGACTTTGAACTGCAAATTGTAAGTTCATTGTCATCCACCTGACATTGAAGTCAAGGCAAATCCTCCTGAAGTGCGAGCATATCATCTTGGTTGAGAACGTGTCTTCAGAGTTTCACACCATCAGCGAAAAGAAATAAATCTGACGATACCTGCTGTGGAAAGTCGTTTACATAAATCAAGAAAAGAAGAAGTCCTAATGCTGAACCCTGGAGAACTTCACTAGGGTATTCCGTGAGGTGGGAGAAAGTGGAGCTTACTCTGACCTTAAAAGCCGATTATTTAGATCTGAAGTGAGCCAATCAATCAATATTGACTTGATACCTATTCGTTTTAGATTGTTGATAAGACATATGTGGTTGACCCTATCAAAAGCTTTTGAGAAGTCAAAGTAAATGACTTGAACCTTCCTTTGCGACCAAGGATGTTTGTCCATCTGTTCACCGTGGTCAGCAGGTTGGTCATACAACGGTGACCTTTTATGAAACCGTGATGTTGGGCTGAAAAGGATCATATGGTAAGTGGTTATGTAAACCATCGCGTATCAGGGACCCCACGACTGTTGATGGTATCGAGAGAAGTGCTACAGTCTGATAGCTTGAAGGTTCTCCGCGTCGACCTTCTTTGAAAATTGGTGTGATGTGAGCTAGCTTTCAATTATCTGGTAATGTGCCTCGGCTTAGCGAATATGGGAACACCACACAAGGAGGTTTCGTCAAGATTGAATCAAATTCCCCCAATATATCGTAATGAACCACATCCGGGCCAAGAGAAGCGTCCTTGTTTAGATGCAGCAGCTTCTGATACACCGAGTCAGAGCTCGGGAGCTTCTAGGAGCCCTATTGAGTTGTCTTGTTTGTCTTGATTAGCCTTGTGTGAATGAACAGGTGACTTATCTACACAAGATTTTCCAAGATAGTAGCCCTAGTCCCTTCCACTTCTTTTCTTCGATCTTCGCAGTTCGCGAGTGGAATAGTCAATTCCAGTTTGCTTTTGTGCCTGATTCCTTGACTGTGTGACCTGTCCTTATGCATGTATACTCCAGTTGGTATACGACGTCTATGGGCACAAAATGCTTCATGAGTAACAACCGCACTTTTTGAAGATGGGAAGGTCATCTCCATCAGCCGGGGTCTATTATCCCTGTTCTTCTTGGCTAGCTACACCACATGTTTTGTCTATATGTTGTTGAGCTTCAAGGACTGCTTTATGAATTTCCACTCCAGAATATCATAGTTTGTATAGTTAGGGTCCGTATTTTCTTGTAAAATGACATTTCTCCAGCGAAAGAACGTCTTGTGAGATTCTTTAGAGACTAAGTTCACTAAATGGTATATCAGGCAGTATTCCTACGTCCTCTCCTAACTTCAGAAAGTGACGGCCCAGAAGAACATTCTCTACGTCATCAGTGTTAGTGAAAGCTACTCGAAGCAGTCTTGTATGATTTTGGTGCTTGGAATCCTCAGCCCGAGTCAGCTGTGTAACCGTCTGTGGCTCCATTTAAGGAATTTCGAGCCTCCTGTTCAGCTTATATTAAGGCATCCTGTCATTTTTGTTCTGAAGATTGAGAGGAAGAGCAGGGCTTGTAACAGCTCAGGTTGGTTGGTTAAGAGTTGACCCCAAACAACCAAGCATATGCTAGAACAGTATTGTTCAAGTATTCATTCACTTCCTTACTTTTTGTAAGCGTTATATTCCCTACTATCTTATATTGAATGTTGAGAGCCTTTGTTTGTCTGAACAGATAATCCCACGCTCCACTGTGACTGCGCGAAGATCGAAATAAAGACCTATTCACTACTTTTCTGGTTTCTTCTATCAATAGCACGAGGGTTACCTTAAGGCACGAAAGGCTGCCTTTAGGGCTCATGATTATGAGAGAATTATCTGGAACCGTGATTGTTTTCCCAGGTTTTCAGGCATGTTGAGGTTGAGCTTGATTTTGCTTAGTAGTTGAATTGCGTTTCCGATTCCTGTGCTCTTTGCTGACCATTTGGACAATCTTAGTGGTAGATTGCCCGACCAATTCATTAGCTGATTTTTCTATGAGACTTGGACTGTTCAGCATTTCCAGCGTTGACATCGAATCCTTTTTAACTCTGTTGACTGGGCTTCAGTCATCTACAGAATTTATGGGGACAACAGATGCATTTACGAGCTTGTGTAGGTTGTCACAAGTTTTATGAAAGAGTCCAACATCGTCAATGTTATGGCTGTGCTGAGTTCCAGTTTATTCTCACTAGTGTCGATGAGTGTTCTATCGATACAAATGTTGTCGAATACCCCCTCCTTTACTTTACTGTTTGTCTTTGTTTGTTTATCCGTTTCAGGACTGCCTTTTGAAGGGTTGCTGACAGTGTTTTTTCGCAGGCTTGTCAAGAGAAGGATGACGTTGCTCAGCAAATCCTCAGAATCCATGTTTCACGTGCCACATACCCAAATGCTATATGACTCTCTTAATTTGTTGTTATCAGTTACTCTAAGATCTGTGTATGTTTCGTGAAACCAACCTTCGCATTTGTCACTGCACATTACAGGCGATAGCATAACGGCACCCATATCGTCTACGTGAGTTCTTGATGATCATGGTGAGTTCTGAGTTGTTAGATAGATCCTAGCAAAAGTTTACTACTGTAAAATAAGATAAAAACACTTAAAACGGGTAAGACGGATAAAAGTGGTGGTAGAAAATGTTAGGATATACTAAGATTAGCCTCGGTGTCGGAGACTATAAAGACCGAATAGTAAGCTGAGTTACAACACTGTTAAGTATTGTATGATACCAACGTAGATGATCTATGTCGAATGACTGAGGGCCCACTTGAGTTAGACGGGAATGGCGTGACGATACAGATAACTTCGAAATCACACCCCGCTGTCGGCACCTTACGTGGATTGCCGAAAATGGCGTTATTCTGAAATAAGTCAGTAAGAGTAGGTACAAGTTAGACTTTGCAACCATCACCTAATGGACTGGTTCATAGCATGCGATTGACTGATACGTGTTGTTTGTCCTTGAACTTGATGGGGATCGGTGAACTGTTTGACACCCAGCGATCCGACTGCTGGATGATATGGTTAGGGTCCAATGATGTTTCCCTGGCCACACACTATTAACTGAGGTAAAAATGAAAAAGAGAAATAATCTACCTAGCGCTAAGCTCAGGACAGATTCATTGGATCAAAAATGGTACTTTTAATGTGCAAGAACACAGCAAAAGTTTAAAAAAAACGCGAATCACGGTAAGACTAAACTTCCTCTTAGTAAGAAAATGAATTGGGAAGTTATTATAGCTGTAAATAATCCCCCAAAATCAATAGCTCTGTAAGTGTTCGACATTGGATGCTGACCACATTAGTTTCAGTGGACTCGTTTAGCTGTAAGCGCCCGGTCATGCATCCGTACGAGATCACGCTACAGCACGGCGTGGGAAACATCACATACGATCATTAGCCAGACTAGATCAGTTACTTCTCGATATATTGATAACCCATCAAGTATATCTTTCAACCTCCTCGCTTCTGACTTGTGATTTTAACTGGGTGAGCGCGTTTCTATTATATGTGTTACTGGTAAATCGTTGTCAAACTACAATACCGGTGGTGTCTTCACTATTCTGTGCGTCATGAAGCATTTGATATTTCTTTGGAGGGCTGCTTTGATGATTTGCTGCTAATCCAAGATCGAGTGCCTTTAGACAAGGTGTGTCCAGTAAAACTAACGAAGTGAACATCGGTGTCAAATTCTGGACTGTCTGTTTCGGAGATATATTTGCTGATACAATCACTCAAATGAAAGCTAGTATAAAATGTTTGTATACCATACAATCAAACAAGAGTCAGATTAGACATATTTTATAGCATACCAGTTGATAGGAGTGGAACACGGAAGTACAGTGTGTCTTCACTCTCACATATGAGTGAGGAATAATGAAGCGTAAACATGATACACTGATGTGAATAAGTGTAGTGAAGTATAATATATTTTCGTCGCACAATCCGTTATCGAATTTTCGACCATATATGGCTGAAGATGTTTGAAGTAATGCATAAATAACGCGAAATTATTGATCGAATTCACATTCCACACTTAATGTTGACCTAGTTACACTCAGCAGATTTTAGTAGCAGAAAAGACACATACAGAGCAGATTGTATTGTGGCCAGCACAAAACCGCTCAAAGAGCACTTGACTTATCGTGAATACAATTTTTAATAATTCCCCAACTTTCATTAACGTAAAATTAGAAAGTCAGAGAATTTATACTTGTTTTTATTAGTCAAACGGCTAGCATACGTACTAGTCCAAAGCGCGGCTCGTACGAGTTACTGTTTCAAGTTTCCCAATTATTGTGTACGGAGAAAATGAGTGATGAATCAGGTTATGATATATGTGAATGCATACAATCTCACAATGGGGCTATGCGCCAACTGTTGGGAATATTAAGACAAACTCAAGAATATTGCAGTGACAGCTCTTGTGTTGACGATTTATCTCACACACCTCAAAGTAACCCAGATCCAATGTCCGGTACCTACATCATGACATTTGTGGCAATGCTAGCGGTTTTCGCTGCAGTACTGTTTGGCTTACCACGCTTTCGGTCGTCAGATGGGAAGCCTCGCAACAACTTCCAGGTAAACTCTACTTTACATTTCTACTTAAAAATACTTCATTTATTTCCTAAGCAAACTTCTTTGTCTGATTTATGTCTTAAGCAATCTCGACGTTGTGATTTACATCTGGAATAAGAGTTCTAAGAGTTTTCAGTACGCAAATACGACATGTTAATAGTGACCTTGGTTTGGCAGTCAAGATCGGCTCTATTTTATTATCTTAGCTGACTGTGAAAGCTTCATCTTCGGTTTAGGTGGTTGGTTCATATCTAGTATTAAAATATCAATTCCTGAAAGTTATAGGTGTATTAGACTTAATTCTAAGCCTTATAAATAGACCGTTTGTCTCTAATCCCGCGTCTTGAACAAATAATGACTGGTCTTGGCGATGCGACCTGCTGGGACCGCCAGGTAAGTAATAGTGAGGTTAGACGCCAAGGTATTAGGGAATAATGGTAAATTAGTGGATGAGGTCATGAATCTTCATCGACTGAGATGGTTGGGTTACGTGCTACGTATGCCTGAACACCGATTACCACGAAGCGCAATGCTGACTAGTGTTGGAGACTGTTGGAAGAAAGTTAGATGCGGCCAAACCGAAATGTGTCATCAGTCTTTGAATTTACCAACTTCTGGTCTGAGCCATGCAGACTACTTCGTTGGGGTCTACGCGACTATCGTAACCAATGGCAAAGGTGTATACTCTCTTTGAACCGTCAGATTAAAATTACTATATACCTCTCTTTTTACGAACTAGTTCGTTCTCCCTGTATCATATCGTTATAAGAAATTTTTTATATATTACTACCATTGAAGTAACTACTATGAATTCGGTGTTCTTGTTGTGCTAATGAGGTATGGACCGATGCATATATGAGCCTGGTCCTACGTTGTAGCTAACTGACTGTCTCTGTGTTCGGTCCTATGTGTAGCTTTGTTGTGAAACAGGTTTAAACTGCGTCCATGATTCTATCGTTATGGTCTTATTTTCGATCTCAATCGATGTCGAACATTTCGAATTCGTGTATAATAGTTCGTAAAAATAAGTAAATCTAGTTAGTTAATTAACGCTGATTTCTTAGGTTAACATTAACCAGCAATTTGTACACTTGACTGTGTAAACCTTTGACCTTTAGTTATTTAATTTCTCGGATTAACAACAATAGGTAACCGGGTAGTGTGATTAACTCTTATACATGTGCCTTAAAGCCTAGTATATGAACCTTTGCTAATTTACATCAGTGTTAACTTGGGTACTTTACTCGTGTATGTTTGTGTTTTTAGGAAATTTGAGCACGTTCAACTGACTTTTAAAAAAAGACTAATATCTAGAGGTGGTCATCCAATGTCTTCGTTTTGATGTAAACATATGGTTGCCTGTGTGAGTTATGTGTATTTAATCACCCAATATAATCATATGAGTTTCTTCTTAATTATATATATATATATATATATATATATATATATATACATAACTTTATATAACATTTTAATCTTGACTTATATTTCACAAATAGGGACCAAATCGTGATCCACCAGCAATCTCGTAACTCATGGAGAATGGATTTACTATTGTGATTCTTATCTCCTTTCATAAATAAAATAAGATAAACGCAACATAAGGATCTACATACACAAAGATGTCACTTCAAAGATACTTTTTTACCTTTCATTTCTTTAAAAAAATTATGGTAACCCAGATTGAAAAAAGTCAATTTCTTTTTAAACGAAGTTGAACTGGAAAATAGTTTTCGAGATTTATCTGTTCTCATCTAATTTTCTAGATAATTGACATAAATTATCTAATAACAGCATCATTTTTATTTGTTTAAATAACTGAACATGTTTCTATTTTTTTTGTACGTTTGTTGATATTTCTCCCTTATTTTTTCTTCTGACTCACCCATTTTTTATTATGAAGTGAGGATGGAGTTTATACCACTACTTCTACTAATAATATGAAAATAACAACTACTGATATGGATAATGTTACTTATTATTTTTTTGTACTAACGAAAGTTCAACGACTGTTTTCTCAGAAAACTAAAAGAGATGCATCTGACATTTATATTTTTGATTGTTTTCTTCAAATGATATTGGTGTTGCATTCTTGTATTCATTAGACGCTACTGTGTCTCTGAGTACGTGCGTGTATATATGTATGCTCCATAGGTGAGTAGAAGGCCGATATCAATTACATGGTGGTGAGTCAGTTTAACAAAATAATGATCAGTTAAAGTTTGAAAAATCAAGATTACAACTAATATGAATTATCAGTCAATCCTTACAAATAGTTACGTAAGAGTAGGAGTGGGAATTAGGTAATGGGTCAGGACATAGGAGAAATAAGAAGCTGAAGAAACAAAGAATGACACTAGATAGGGTGAAAGGGTTGAATGTATAGAATGTTCAAGATTCCGTTGTGCATTACTTATACGAAGTGACAATGGTGTACAAGTACCTACAGTAATTCGGTCTTATTTCAGTCAGTTTACAACATCAAAAGTTCGGAAATTTAAGGGAAATACCTAATTCTAAAGATGCGTAAGTATGTGAGGCAAACGGATAAAGTATTATACTGTGTTCAAATTGGGTTTGAAAAGTGCTAGAATTAATACACTTACTTTACATATCTGGCCATGAATAATATTTGTCTCTTAAATCCTTACTCCTGAGAATTTTGGTTGTATTTGCGTCCTAGACTATTAGTTACACAGTGTGAAGCGTAATAACCTCAATCAATCATAAACATTATAGGACCTGGGACGTATGTGCATCTGTTCCAGTTGCCATACCACATCAGTTCAGCGTGATGAGATTAAGACAAACGACAGTGATAAAGGTATCGGTGACATTCCAAAAGGACTGGTCATAAACAATAATAAGTTGGAGGGATAAAAAGTCTAGGATAATTTCAAAACTGAATATCTAAGTAAAGAAAGTGAATGCACTTGGACCGTTGTAACTGATTCTGAGCCATTTTATTTCAGCTCATAAACATTGGTAAAAGGAGGCACCAAATAGATATGCGCCACACTTCTTCATTTGATTTGTGTGGGGGATGGGATACTGCACGGGTGGCCAAACTGAAGCACGTGGTTTTCTTAAGGGGCCACACCCGGAGCCTTCGACCTGAGGATCTGATCCACAAGGCAGTGGAGCAATGTCAGGAGTTGAAGTCACATGATAGCCGGTGACCAATTATTGGTTCATACGCCATTTGTTCCCTCAGGATCCTGGAGCCCATGTGCACCATTAGTTTGGATTCTGGATTTTCCAACTCCCCTAGGTGGACTCTCCATGTCCACCAACCCGGTTAGAGCGCCGGACATTCGCTTTCCGTCCTCTCAATTTCGTAAACAACACCCGTGGTGTGAGAAGGCAGTGAATAGGATTTCCCTGGCAGTGGTTGTATGCACGTGGCCATGTGAGAGCATTTCGTGAGGGAGAGCCGACTCCCCTCACTCTCGGCCGTACCACGCATTTCAAGACATTCCGAGCCATATCATCCAGCATCGTTAAACATTGGTTACGATAATCGCACAGACTCTTATCAGGTTAGTGACTTTGAAACATGTACCAAGGATCCACTAGTAAAAAGTTAACTGCTTGAATTGACAGTTTTTAGTTAATCACTGTAGGCGTCCTTAGTTGTTTATGCGGCTTGAACTAATAGCCAGTGACGCTAACGTTACTGGAGTTGCATCTTGTGAAAGTTTAATAGTATTTGTGTATAAAAAAAATTGGGATATATTCACATGATACCTTCCTGGCTTTACGATTATCTCTTCATTATATGATCAGTTAATGTAATCGAAATTTAAGCTAGTTACCTCCGAATCGAGAAAAGCAAGTTTCTTTAAATTCGAAAAATATTCTCATCTTTTCTAACCAGCTCCAATTAGAATGGAACCTATATTTGAAGTTTCGTCTTGACTATCTCTAACCATCTCAGATCTTAACATAGTCCACTCGATATTAAGTCACTTCAAATAATGATCACATTACAATATGGTCGACAGATGTTGATCAGCACTAAAGAGACTAGGCCAACATGACATTGCCTCTCAGTAATCAGCTAATACAAAATGAGATGTCTGAAATACAACTAGGTCATTTGCTCCAATATCTCCATTGTATATTCTTTACACCCGGTAACTAGGACGTTTTCAGACACTGGTGTAGCTAGAATGAACAGTTAAGAATTTCATTGATTGTTGCCTTGTGATTAGTTTGAACGAAAGACATTGATTGCAATGCAAAAAATATGAGGATATGTGAGTCAAAAATGTTTAAATGGGTTGTGACATTATTATAATAATGTAGGCTAATCATGTGGATGAAAGTCATGTAATTGTTCGGTTTTCATCATATGGGTCAGCGTGCTATAAAGTCTAAAGGGAATTACTATCTAATCACGAGAGATGAATCATCTTCTTCATTAACACGGAATTATCTTTTGATATTTACTACTGATAGCTGAGATGGTAGATATACTTACAGATAATCAGACGGAAACATAATGGTGGTTTATTGGATCTGGGGATAAAAATATAGAATTCATAATATCAATAAGTTGTCATTTAGTCAATGAGAACTCCCAGTAGTTACTGAAGATAAGTTTTTTGTACCACCAGTGACAATGATTGATCATGGAGTGGAAATTTGATTTGTGTATGATTAAGTTCTGATTAAGTATACTGAAGCTAGCGTACTGATTACATGATCTGAAGGTTCTTAGTTCAATCTCATGTAGAGTAATGAATGTATATTTTAAGGAGTTGAAGATTAACATGAAATCAGAAGGGGTTTTGTGGAGATTTCAGTATTTTTCATAGTTGAGATCATGAGTCAATTGAAGCTAGACCACCATGGAAGCACTGGACGGCTGTTTTGTCCTATCGTGGAACTCCTCAGCAGTGCGCATCCTTGATCCCGCCTCACGAGATTCGAACCCAGGACCTACTGGTCTCACGCGCAAGCCCTTAACCGATAGACCACTAGTGACTGGCTCCATGAGGTATTTCCTGGAGTTGTAGTGACAAGCAGTAACCAGTGGAGTTCAACCAGGTCTGTTGGGAGATGTCAACTCACTGAAGACAACTGGTGAACGGTTGCTCAACTTCGTGGATTAGTTGCAGTTAGACTTTAACACCTTTGGATGTCGGCCGGCTCAGTGGTCTATCGGTTAAGTGCTTGCGCGTGAGACCAGTAGGTCCTAGGTTCAAATCTCTTGAGGCGGGATCAAGGATGTGCACTTCTGAGGAGTCCCACGATAGGACAAAACAGCCGTCCAGTGCTTCCATGGTGGTCTAACTTCAATTGACTTATGATTTCCACTATATATAAAAATTACTAAAAATCTGCACAAACAACCCCACAAGTAAGTTTACTTAATTTTTTTTTAAAAATCCGTACAATTAATGGAAGTCAGGAAATCAGTGATGTGTACAATTTGTAGAACTGTAGATAACAGAGTATTGTTGGATAGTAATCAGAATACTGCCTTCTGAATCCAAACTGATTTTCTTGAACTTTTTAAATAAAAAAAACAGTGGGATGAATTAAATTGATTGACTACGAAGTAGTGACCACTATCAAGTTTGTTTAGTTTTTTTTCTAATGTTGATTGAATTTCGTCTATTAATCTGCAATGTGGCAACTAATCTGAGCGATTCGACATCATGTGTACTGTGATGATGTGTAAGATGTTTCAAGGTAATCGGTTGGAAAAAAAATGAACCTAGGTTTCGTTCTAGTCGTCATTCATCAGAAATGTATAATAAGTCAATTTTAATTATTTCATATCTACAATCGATCATTCACGATACGAATAGATAATCAATAACAAGTCAAACTGTGAAATAGGGTTTTGTGGGTTCGGATTTAAATGGGAGTATGTTATATCCGATTGGCTCGCCTATTAGAAAACAGTGAATTTATTGATAGCCCAATGATGCACAAAGCCATATGGGCAGTCTTGAGTACTTATCGGTCCTTCTTTCTGCCTAGTTCAGCCAGTTAAGTCCAGAACACCAATAACGGCCTCTGCGATATGAATCATTATTCTCAAACATACTGGGTTTATATACCAATCAAACAGATCACATCGTACCATAAAATAGAAAATAACATTTGTACAAGATTTGGCCAGATGTGGCTGTGAATAAGGGGAACAGTAATTAATGGACTAGGGATAACTCAAGAATGGTAAATCATATAATAATAGTCTATGGGTCAAAATGAAGCTTATAATTAGAGGGATACGAATATGGATACTTTAGTTACTTAACAATTATAGAATAGGAAATATACATATCATATTGGTCTATAAACAGTCTTCAGTAGTTACCATTCATAATTCTCTTCGGGATATAACAGAGTATTAGTTCTTTCAAGACTGCTGGTAAGTTCCTACTTTAAAAAATCTATGTCAAGATCTTCCTGTCGACTACTTCCAATCAACTAAAAAAGTAAGATGAAACACTGTAAGAAAACACAGTTGGATAACGAGATCATATGATTTAGTAAATATATAAGATTGTATTGACAGGAAAGACCATACAATGAGGTGTATAATGTACATGTTTTTACCACAAATTATAATAATTTATTTATTTGAACACATAAATATCGGTACAAAGAAGCACCAGATACATATGCGCCACACAAATCTCATTTGATTTGTGTGAGGGCTGTGATACTGCTCAGGTGCCCAAACTAAAGCAGGTGGTTTTCTTAGGGGGCCACACCCGGAGCCTTTGACCTAAAGGTCTGATCCACAAGGCAGTGGAGCATTGTGAGGAGATGCAGTCCCATGGTAGCCGGTGACCAACAATAGGTTCATACACCATTCGTTCCATCAGGACACTGGAGCCCATATGCACCATTGGTTTGGAATCAGGGTTTTCCAACTCCCCTAGGTAAACTTTCCGTGTCCACTAACCCGGTTAAAGCGCTGGATATTCGCTTTTCGTCCCCTCAATTTCGTAAACAATAATGCCACGAGAAGCCTATGAGTAGGACTTCCCTGTCAGAGGCTATATAAGCGTGGCCGTGTGAGAGCATTTGAAGAGGGAGAGCGGACTCTCCCCACTCTCGGTTGTACCAGTACATTTGGGGGAAAATTATAATAAACATAATACTTAACCTAATATTCAGTCATGGATAACAAACGTGAATTATAAATTGATTATGAATGACGATTCTAAGTCACCTAATAGTATATAGTACTCAATAGTTACCATCGTGTTACTATAATCTAGTTGCAGTGTCACTAAACATACTTTTTTATCAGAAAGGGATTTGTGGATATTATAGTAATTTTGATAGTTGAGATCATGAAGCTAGACCACCATGGAAAAGCTGAAAGTATTGGACGGCCGTTCCGTCCTATATTCTTTTTAGTCTGTAAGTAAATGCCAATCTATCTTAGCTACATATATTGCCATATTCTAACAATGGAATGTCAATTCAAGTTAATTTCCTAGTTCAATAAAATATATACGTTTTCAGAATATGCTGAGGAATCCTATAAAAATTTATATAAATAAAGGTTAACTAAGCAAAGATGGATAGTGGCTAGCAGTGGAATCCAGGACGCGCGATTCGTCCTATTTGAGACTCGTCAGTTGGATGTACCTGCATCTCAAAGTTGATGTTCACTCTGGGACTCGAACCCAGTACCTTCCATTGCTAGTCACT
The DNA here is from genome assembly GCF_000237925.1 of Schistosoma mansoni. Classification (NCBI taxonomy): domain Eukaryota; kingdom Metazoa; phylum Platyhelminthes; class Trematoda; order Strigeidida; family Schistosomatidae; genus Schistosoma; species Schistosoma mansoni. The sequence continues at coordinate 25,793,822 of NC_031497.1, read as the reverse complement.
ATCCATCTTTGCTTACAATGCTTGTGAATTAAGGCTATGTCGAGGCAATACGTACAGTATGAACATATGCCAATAAGAGACAGACCAGTCGCAGTCCTAAACATCAATGGGAAGATTCAAACAAACAATACCAAGTGAATATAATAACTAACTCATATTCTATAATCTTAACTTGCTTTTCGAAGAACATGAAGATGGTTTTTCATGTTAGATTGATATCTATTAAATTGCCACTAAAAATTAAGGAGTAATACCTTTTGAAGTCAGTCAGTTCCAGATCTTTTTTTCACCCTTTTCTTTCTCTTTTTTGTTTTGCTTTTGTAAAAGAAACTTGTTGAACTACCTCATGCTGAGAATTCTATATTGTACCAAAGTATAACATTGAATAAAGCCATTAATAATAATAATAGTATCCCTAAGAGGATTATGAAGGGTAACTTTGAAGACTATTTATGGACCAGTATGATACGTATATTTCCTATTGTATAATTGTTAAGTAGCTTAACTATTCATATTCAAGTTCCTTTTGTTATGAGCTTTATTTTGACCCATAGACTATGACTGTACGATTTGTCATTCCTGAGTTATACCCAGTCCATTAATTACTGTTCCCCCCATTCACAGCCACATTTGGCTGAATCCTGTACAAATGTTGTTTCCTATTTTATGGTATTATGTGGTCTGTTTGGTTGGTATATAAACTCAGTGTGTTTGAAATATAATGATTCATACCACAGAGGCTGTTCTGGACTTAAGTGACTGGGCTAGGCAGAAAGTGGGACTGACAAGTACGGGTTTCGTGTGTCATTGGTCCGATCGATAAATCACTGCTCTCTGATTGGCGGTCTTATCACTTTATACAATAACAAGGTATCCACTCGGCTACAAGTCATAACAATAATAATCATTCACGGTTTTAATTTATAGATCAGTATCAAGTGGTAAATAACATTGAACCCTATAAAACATTAAATAAAGTCATCCTTTCACAATTGGTTGATCACTGGGTGGTGATCAATGTCATACGTGTCAAGTTCTTCTTAGTGCTGATCGAATGTTATCGATCAAGTTGCAATGTGGCCACTAGTCTAGGTGGCTCGACACTACGTGCACTATGTTGAGATAAGATGGTGCTTGGAGATGGTCAACAGGAAACCCTGGACCCGGGTTTCGTGCTACTTGGCACTCGTCAGCAAGGTGTACCTGTAATCTTGAGGGAACTGATGCTCCCTGGCGGATTCGATCCCGTGTTACTCAGCTTGCTTCACAGTCAGAGACGTTATCACTGAGCTATTCGGGCCACGACTGACCTCCTGTAGGGCTGAAATGTAATCACAATTGATTGATCACTAGGTGGTGATCAATGTCATGCGGGTCAAGTCTTTCCTTTTGAAATATTCAAATTATTCAGTTCAAAATGGTCTTATTTACTTGTTTATATAAATTAGCAATATTTAATTAGATTATTAAATAATCAATTTTCTTTTTTTGAAAAAAAATTTCATTGACCAATAGGAAATCTCCACGATGAATAAATTTTAAATTATACGTGTCATTTTCAAGGTCATTTCTATTTCTATTTTAATCTCTTCCTACTTATGATTTTATTATTATTATTATTATTCTAATATCAGAACGTATATTGTTTTATCTTGTGGCCATGTGCCCCCGCAGTGAACAAGAAGACGAGTACTTACTTACTTACTTACTTACGCCTGTTACCCCTTGTGGAGGAGTATAGGCCGCTCACCAGCACTCTCCAATCCATTCTGTCCTGGGCCTTCTTTTCTAGTTCTATCCAATTTTTGTTCATTATTCTCATGTATGATGAGAAATGCCCTGGTACGGCCGAGAGTGGGGAGAGTCCGCTCTCCCTTCCGACTTCTCGACCTTGAATATGCGGATGATATTGTCTTATTGTGAGATAATGCCCAAGGCATGCAATTCGCACTTAATCAGTTGGCAATCAGTGTCCGCAGGTACGGCATGTGCTTTGCACCCTCCAAGTGCAAAGTACTCCTACAAGACTGGCAGGATTCTCATCCTGCACTCACCCTGGATGATGAGCAGATTGAAGTAGTTGAGAAGTTCGTGTATCTAGGTAGCTATATAAGTGCTGGTGGTGGCGTGAGTGATGAGATTGATGCACGGATAAGGAAAGCCAGAGCGGCTTATGCCAATCTGGGCCATCTTTGGCGCCTTCGTGATGTTAGTCTGGCTGTAAAAGGTCGGATCTATAACGCGTCGGTGAGAGCAGTTTTACTCTATGCTTGTGAAACCTGGCCTCTCTGAGTTGAGGACGTCAGACGACTCGCTGTGTTCGATCATCGTTGTCTCCGAAGGATTGCTGACATACAGTGGCAACACCACGTTAGTAATGCAGAGGTTCGGCATCGTGTGTTCGGGCACAGAGACGATAATTCAATTGGTGTCACCATCTTGAAACACCGACTTCGGTGGCTTGGACATGTTATACGAATGTCGTCCTAGAGACTTCCACGTCGTGCATTATTTGCCGATTCTGGGACTGGTTGGAAAAAGCGGAGAGGTGGTCAGTGTATGACATGGTGTCGTGGCATGAAAGAGAGCTGCAAAGGGCTAGCTTCTGTTGGTCCTTCACGACTCCCTGGCTGGGGTCCGAGAGATGGTGCAACACAGTGGCTAGAGACGTTATCAGATATGGCTCAGAATAGAAGCCAGTGGCGATCCTGCTGTAACCTTCTTTTACTTTCTACATAAAGAGTGGTTCTAACTTTCTTAACTGAAAGAGTCTTCTGGTTGTACATTTCAGTCCGCCTTATCTTTTCATCCCTTCTCTTCTTACTTTCATTATTTTGTGTGGCGCATATGTATCTGGTACCCTTTTGTACCAATATATATGTGTTTAAATAAATAAATAAATAATGTCTGATGAGAAACATATAGTAAATAGTTAATTTGCAAACTATCAATCAATTGACTTAATCTTGACTATTTCTTCTGTAAATATCAGTCCATCCTCTTTGATTTCATTGTTCATGCATTTTCATACCAATTGCGCTTCTTTCCTGTTCTTCCCTTATCAATCTTCTGCCAAAATACATTCACTGCCCGACTATCGTAATATACTAATTATGTGGATATAAGTAACCCACACCACACCCCCTACCAACATATAAAGTAATGATACCGTCAATTAGAAAATAGTGATTTACTGACCGGCCCAATGACTCATAAACCCGTACAAGCAGTCTAGAGTCCTTTTCGGTCCTTTTTCCTGACTAGCCCTGCCTATTAAATCCAGAACATCAATCTCAACCTCTGTGATATGAATCATCTATTTCAAACATACTGGGTTTATATACAAACCAAACAGACCATCTCATACAATAAAATAGAAAATAACATTTGTACAATATCTAGCCAAAAATGGTTGTGAATATGAGAAACTGTAATTGAGTAGATTTCAACCGTGTCTTCTGTGATATAGTAAATCACTGAAGGCAATGATGGACAGTGGCACAATCTCGTGAATCGGTTGAAGTTAGACATTAACACCATTGGATGTAAATTCAATGGTCTAGAGGTTAATCGTTCACACGCAAGACCGATAGGTCCAGAGTTCGAACCTTGCAAGCCGGATCGTGGGTATGCACTGCTGAGGAGTCTCATACTATGACAAAACACTCGTCCAGTGTTTCCAGGTTCTCTATGATGGTGTAGTTTTATATCACTCATGAATTTAACCACTAAATCCAAAACCTATAGCTTCTTTAAAAGAGATAAATATGTAAATTTTCTTTAACCAACACAAAGTGTAAACTTTATTCATTTATTGTTGTTGGCCGGTTTCTCTTTTAAAATTTTCTTTCACCTTGTTTAGCTCATTATCATGTGAGTTAGTAAGTTTTTTATTTCTATTCTCATTAGTAAAGTATTTTTCGTACCTTAACTAAAAATCATCATCACTAATTATAGTTACACAATTAAAAAGCGTCTTTTCTTCCATTATACCATACCTCTGTAATGCATTACTGTTTTTTCATAGTTGAAATTATGAGTCAATTGAAGCTAGACCATCATCGAAAACCTTGAAACACTGGACGACCGTTTCATCCTATTATGGGACTCATCAGCAGTATGCATCCACGATTCCGCCTCGCAAGCGAGATTCGAACCCAGGATCTATCAGTCTCGCGCCAGAGCACTTAACTGATAGACCACTGAGCTGTCATCTAATGGTGTTAATGTCTAACTTCAACCAATCCACGAAGTTTGAACAACCGTTCATCAATTGTCTTCAGTGGGTTGATATCTCTACAACAAACGTGGTTGAACTCCACTGGTCACTGCTTCCCACTAGAACTCCAGGAATTATCTCTTGAAGTCAGTCACTAGTGAGCATATGATTATTCTCAGAAGGGGTTTTGTGAAGATTTCAGTAATTTTCATAGTTGATATCATGAGTCAATTGAAGCTAGATCACTGTTTTTTTTAAATATGCCAAGAAAAGTATCCATATTAAAGAGAAAAGAAGAGAGAAGAACAAGATTAAAAGTAAGTGAATAATTTACAACTGACTAGGGATACATAGTACATTTATAGTATTACATAAATGGAAAAATTCAAAGTGGAAATCAGAATAAATATGTTTGTAGCGTCGGTTGATATGTTAAGCCCATATACTATATTATAGCTTCACGACAAGCCAATTTACCTATCTATCATGATTCCCGTATTGAATCACTGAAGACATTGGTGAATGGTTGCTCAGTTTCTTGGATTGGTTGAAGTCAAACATTAACACCGTTGGATGTCGGCTTAGTTGTCTAGAGGTTAAGCGATCGCTTGCGAGACTGATAGATCCTGGGTTCGAATCTCGCTCGCGAGGCGGGATCATAAATGCGCATTGCTGAGGAGTCCCACAATAAGACGAAACGGCCGTTCAGTGTTTCCAGGTTTTCAATTGTGGTCTAGCTTCTATTAACTCATGATTTCAACTATATATAATTATTCACTTATTAACCCCGACTAATTTTTTTTATGAGAGTATACGTGTGTACACGTTTTATCTTATTCATCACATGTCTGTCTGTAACTTATTCTTGTCTGACTATAAATATTGATTAACACTTGATTAAAGTGAGTTGGCTTACCCGCCATCTCTAATGTGCGTCATTGATTAATAAAACTGTAGTTGCCGCTTACTGTTTGCCTTCTGATTTTATACACCGTTAAGATTTGTATTATAAGGGTTATCAAGGTGAACGATTAGCAAAGCACGGAACTACACGTTAAACAATAATCCTGAAATCTGATTTCCTTTCAAAATACTAATAAAAAAGAACTAACAAAACTAAGTGTTGCCAAGAAAACGAATCTCGGTCACTTAATACAGTTCCAATAAACTTAATAGCAATATTTATAACCCATAAGTATTTACAGACTACCAGGTTCATAGGAATTTGTAAATGGTAACTTTGGCTAGATAGTTATTCACTAAGCAATACTAGTAATCCCATACTTACAAAACTTTTATCTTATTCCTTTGAGACTCCAATGGAATCTATCCCGTTTTGTCTGACACATGAAGATCGAAACATCTGAACACCTCATTCTCGAATTTGAAACTATGGTGAAGTGTTCAGGTGTATACTATGATCTTTAGGAGAAAACAAATGACTATGGTAACTTTCACATCATATTTTAATTATGATTGAAAGTGGAATTCACAACCCGTTGGTTGGATGTACTTCCACCGCAATATTAATCTATACACTGTTATTTTAATTCAGTCTTTAATGCTTCAAACGCTACTGTTGTTCACAAAGATTGTGATTTTATATGGTCAACAACTTCCTCAATCATTCTAAAAATATCAGTAAGGATCTGTAGTGTTGTGGTGTGGGTTACTGATATCCAGATAAGTAGTATATGGTGATGGTCGGGCATTGAATGTATTTCAGTAGAAGATCGATAACGAGAGAACGGGAACAGCACTCAATTGGTACGAAAATGCATGAACAATCACAATCGGAGACTGATATTTACAGAAGGATTGGTCAAGATTGAGTCAACTGACTGATAGTTTGCAAATTAACTGTTTGCTGTATGGTTGAGTTGAATTGAGTGAGATAGTCTGTAATTTGCTAGTAAATACATTCGATTGTCCCCACCGTGTTCTGTTCACTACAGTGTCTCGCACTTAGATAGATGATTAATGCTACCACTATTCACCGAATCTAACTAAACATTATTATAACTTCACATTCCTTATGATCAGTTAAAAAGTAAATCTCTTGTATACATCTTAGTTTGAAGTGGATTTTCATCTGAAATTCCATGTAAAAGAAACTGTGTATTGTTATATTAACCATTTTATTCAAAAATCCAGTTTAATTAGTTTATTCAAAAATGCTAATGTCGATTTTGAAGGTGGTTTTGTGGAGAATTTAGTATTTTCACAGTTGAAATCATGAGTCAATTAAAGCTAGACCACCATCGAAAACCTGGAAGCACTGGACGGCCGTTTCGTTCATTGTGGGGCTCCTCAGCAGTGCACAACCACGATCCCGCCTCGCGAACGAGATTCGAACCCAGGATCTACCAGTCTCGAGCCGAAGCCCTTAACCAATAGACCACAGAGCTGGGTTCGAATCTCGCGAGGCGGGATCGTGGATGCGCATTGTTGAGGAGTCCCACATTATGACGAAACGACTATCCAGTGCTTCCAGGTTTTTGATGGTGGTCTAGCTTCAATTGACTCATGATTTCAACTGTGAAAATTCACTTGAGTTTAAAATGTAAACCAACTTCATTTTGAATTATTATTATTCCAATGAATTCAAGCACACCATGAGATGATGAACTACTTTATGAATGTTTAATGTAGATCAGTATGAAACTAAATGTATAATCATTCCTTTATAGTTTTCAGTATCTCTCAAGTTATGATCAGTACATAACTACTTTTAGTAGTCAATTACTTGTGTAGTTTAAAACATACAGTGTAAAATATATACTTCCTAATGTCATTAACATACATTCATATCCAATAATTAGGTGTTTTTATTTAAAGGATACGGAGAAAATTGGAACAATGAATTCATACTAATTTGGAAGTTATTAGATTATTTAGATTATTCTATTTAATACTTTAGCTGAATAAGATTAGAGATCATGGTTAATAGTCTTATTAACGACAGGATTAAATCACATTGACCTCACATGGGAAAATCCTATAAATACTAGTTAGAAACTAATATTTACGTATATAATGGAACAGAATAACATAGTGCACACAGTGTAGAGCCATCTAGACTAGTGGCCACATTGCAACTTGATCAATAGCAATCGATCAGCACTAAGAACGACTTGACACGCATGACATTGATCATCACCCAGTGATCAATCAATTGGGAACAGAATAACATTAAACTGACGGAGATTTAGGTTGTTTTTTTTTAATGGACGGTGATAACGTACGAAGTATAAACTCAAAGTATAATTAATTTGAACATGAAAGTAATACCATGATACCTCGTTTCATAAAAATAAAGAAAACAATAATACTCTACTTGTAATGAAATTCTAGTCCGATTAGTATTTAGTTTATAAATATTCGAAAAGTATTTACAAAAAGATTTTGAAAATAATTAATAGTGGCCATTAACATTCATATGTAAATTCTTACAATCATCTGTCTTTCTCTTATGGCATTTTGTTTTTTGTCATCTAATGTTTAATTCTGGTTAGCGTTTTTTTTAGCGAGTTGGTTTTCTACAAGATGGGGTCGCTAACCCTATGCCCAACCCTCCTTCTTTACCCGGGCTTGAGATCGGCAGTATCCCCCGGAGGAGCTACAGGCGGAGTTGTCTACGCAAGATACTTCAGGTCCGTTGACCAGACACTATCAGCAACAAGTTACTGTGGGAGACAACAAACCAGATTCCAGTGGAGGAAGAAATGATGAAGAAGCGCTGGAAGCGGATGGGATATACATTGAGGAAATCACCCAACTGCGTCGCAAGACAAGCCCTCACATGGAATTCTGTAGGCCAAAGGAGAAGAGGAAGACCAAAGAACACATTACGCCGAGAAATGGAGACAGATATGAGAAGAATGAATAAAAGTTGGATAGAACTAGAAAGGAAGGCGGAGGACAGAGTGTGTTGGAGAATGATGGTCGGCGGCCTATGCTTCATTGAGAGTAACAGGCGTAAGTAAGCAAGTAAGTAAGTAATGTATAATTCAATCATGGATCCAATGGTTATCACTCCTTATTTCTCCAATGGACAGAAGATGAGAAAAATACTTGAACCACAGTAGTACTTACTCACTTAATTACACTTGTTACCCCTCATGGAGGAGTATAGGCCGCTTACCAGCAAGGGCCATCCATCCTTATTTTTGGCAATCATTTCCACCTCTAAAGGGTTGCTATTCATCCTTTTCATGTCTGCTTCGCAATTCCTGATGCAGTGTATTGTTTGCCTTCCTTTTTTCTGTTTTCCTTCAAGATTCCAAGTTAGCGCTTGCCTCATGATGCAATTTGGTGATTTGTGTAATGCGCATTTTATCCACTTCCCATTGTCTTTTCTTAAATGCTTCTTCAGTTAGAAGCTGGTTTGTCCTCTCCCACAGTAAACTGTTGCTGATGGTTTCCAGTCAACTATAATAGTGATACTTTTGAATTTCCTCAGTAATTAGACTCACATTAGGGTTGTACAAATTTCATGAAAGTGCGTAAGTAAACTTGACTGCAAAAATAGAATCAATGACTTAAAATAAATTTCAAATAAGATTTGTGTACAGAAATGAATGTTTAGAGAGCACTCCTGGGAACTGGATATGTGGGTCGATCTGTGATTAACAGTGTAGTCGAAATATCAATTTATCTAATCATGGAACATTCGTCTGTTTAATAACTTAAAATGACCTTTTGTGTTAATAAATAAATGTAAAGAAACTCTCTTTTCTCCACGGAATCTTTTACTTAAACTATATGTTGTATCTAGAGTCTTGATTCTTGCTATACCGTGTACTACTAGACTACTTGAAAGATCGAACCTGTAAGAGAGAAGACAGAAAACCAGTAAGTAGGAATGTTATTCCCGACACAGTGTCAAATATAGTACAAAAATCTCATGTATTATAGTTTTCGGCTGAAATTAAATCATCATCTCGGATAGCCAATAGGCACATAGGTGGTCCTTCTTATTCATCCAATAGGGAAGCTACACGTCGACATTCTAGAATGTTCCCCTAGTGGTGATTGAATGGAATGTCTTCGGCTCTTTCTGGGATTCTTAAGGCCTCCTTGAGTTTGTCAACGAGCCATCCTTACACTATACATTTGTATTTATATTAATTTAATATATAATTCTTTAAGGAAATACAAAGTCACTTCGTCATAAACTAATCTGAATATTCAAATATCAAAAGTAGGTTACGTAATGATAAAGTGGTTAAAGAAGAATAGAATATTCTAATATATTTGTTTTTCTGTAGTCTTTTGAATTATTTCTATGATAACTTGTACCTGCCTATTAGAGAGCAGCAATTTATTGATCGGACAAGTGATACACGAAAATCTGTATGAGCAGTCTGGAGTACATGTCGGTCTTACTTTCTGCTTAGCTCAGCCAGTTAAGTCCAGAACACCAATAACAGCCTCTGCATTATGAATCTTTACATTTCAGACATACTGAGTTTATATGCCGATCAAACAGACCACATCGTACCATAAAATAGAAAATAACATTTGTACAAGATTCGGTCAAATGTGGTTGTGAATGTGAGGAACAGTGATTAATAGACTGGGTATAACTCAAGAATGGTAAATCGTACGGTAATAGTATATGGGTCAAAATACAGCTGGATGGTTTGATCATGGAGCTTTCATCGTCCTTCTGAACGATATCATCAGCACAAACTTCGGGTAGAAGTGAAGTGTTTGAATTTCTCCACATGTGGTTCACAGCTTGTCCTGTGCTGATGATGTCGTTCATAAGGACGATGAAAGTTCCACGACCATACTATCCAGCTCAGAGAACAAAACTCCATCAAAATCATCCACTTGAACTACAAATCTTCTCTACCATCTCAATAGGAAATGTACATATCATATTGGTTCATAAATAGTCCTCAAAAGTTACCGTTCATAATTCTCTTCGGGATATAACAATAATTGAGCATATTTCTAGTTTAGTAAATCATGACTTTTCTATGTCTTACTTGGTGGTTATAAACAGAACTTATATGATTATAGAAAGTATTTATGAATAAATTTTTTTTAATATCAGTATGCTAAATTACTTTTTACGTGTTACCATGACAACTATACAGGTCATACAATGTTGTATTTATTTCCGACGAAAAAAAGAAGGAATCAATGTATAGAAATAAGGGAATCTATAACTAGCGAAATGACGGTGATTATATTACAAAAGTTTTTCGGTTATGAATATTGGATTAGACTCAGATTTAATTTTTAAATAATTCTATCTTATATAGTTGAAATCATGAGTCAATTGAAGCTAGACCACCATGGAAAACCTGGAAGAACTGGAAGGCCGTTTTATCCTATTATGGGACTCCTCAGCGGTGCGCATTCACGATCCCGCCTCGTGAGATTTGAACTCAGGACCTATCAGTCTCGTGCGCGAGCGCTCAACCTCTAGACCACTGAGCCTGCTGGCATCCAACGGTGTTAATGTTTACATTCAACTAATCCACGAAATTGAGTGACACATCCGCCAATGTCTTCAATCAGTTGATATCTCACAACAGACGTGGTTGAACTCCTTTGGTCACTGTTTCTCACTAGAATTCCAGGAAATACCTCATGGAGCCAGTCACTAGTGAGCATATGATCATTATTAGAAGGGGCTTTTGTAGATATTTTAGACCACCATGGAAAACCTGCAAGCACTGGACGTTCGTTTCCTCCTATTGTGGGACTCCTCAGCTGTGTGCATCATATTTATAAAAACAGGGGATATAAATGTGATTCAATATACATGATCCTTTCATTAAACATTTTTATATCCATTCAATATTAGTTGAAAAAAGTGTGTGGTGAAATGTAAATATAGTCCCGTGTGCAGGATCGTGGATATGAGCTATCGAGGTACCCAATACTAGGACGTAACTGATGTCTAATGTTTCCAGGTTTTTAATGGTGGTTTAACATTGATCAGTTCATGATCTTAATAAATATTTGTCACATAAATTTCTCCGTAATATTCGTATAATTATGTAGGATTCATCTAGACAACATATTTAGTATCTGAAAGTAGATAATGGAGACTAAGCTGTTAAAAAGGACATATATGTCTAGGCCTTAGGAGTAGACTGAAGTTTATCAACCAAGTAGCAACAATGTGGAGTCGTAGTAGTTGCAACTTCATCTACTTACTTACGCCTGTTACTCCCGATGGAGCATAGACCGCCGACCAGCATGCTCCAACCCACTCTGTCCTAGGCCTTCCTCCTTCTTTGGCCTTCAGAATTCTATGTGAGGGTTTGTCTTGTGACGCAGTTGGCTGCTTTCATCAATGTGTGTCCTATCCACTTCCAGCGCTTCTTTCTCATTTCTTCCTTCACTGAAATCTGGTTTTTTCTCTCCCAGAGTAGAATGTTGCTGATAGTATCTGGCCGACAGATCTGAAGTATTTTGGGAAGACAACTGTTAATAAACACCTGTATCTTCTTGATGATGGCCTTCGTAGTTCTCCAGATTTCCTCCCTATACAGTAGAAAGGAGCTAAATTGCCAAAACTCTATTTAGACTAATGTATGAATGGATTTCGTGACAAAATCCAAGACCTATTATCCTAAATCTGGTTGATTCATACTGTAATTCAGTTAAAGATTTACATTGAAAATACAGGTAATTTCTTCATTTCCAACAGGAATCAAGTTGATTACACTTATAGTTTCGGTAAATTTGTGAAACATTGGACTTTGTTGTCGGTTAAGATGGATGGTTCATATCAATAATTTGTATATAAATCATACTTCTAAACGGTAATATTTTTCCAAAGTTTGGTTATTTTGAAACACGTCCAATGTATCAAAGGTAAATCTTTCTTTCCTTTGTATTAACGTCATTACTTTGACTGAGAAACATAAGAATTAGTAAAAAGACAAAGATGGATAGTGGCTAGCAGTGAAATCCTATTTAGGATTCGTCAGCTGGATGTACCTGCATCTCAGAGTTGATGTTCACTCTGGGACGCGCGTCCTGGATTCCACTACTAGCCACTATTCATCTTTGCTTAGAATGCTTGTGAATTAAGACAATATCGAGGCAATACACACAGTATGCACATATGCCAATTAGAAACTGACCAGTTGCAGTCCTAAACATCAATGGGAACATTCAAACAAACAATACTAAGTGAATTAGAAAGAAGAATTTTAAATTACGTGAAAAGTGCACATATAGAAGTACAGTTTACAAAAGTGAAATGAACTAATGTTAAAATCGATAGCACCTGAATACCCATATTGTGGAAGTATATTTCTTCTTAAGGGACCCGTAAAAGTGGAGAGATTGTTATTGAAAAACCTAAAGTGGTACCGTAGGCCTCAAGGAACAACTCCTGAGAGACTATCATACAAGGATAATTTATGAGTAGTTATTTTTGTATTTATTAACTGTGTACTTACTAAAGCCATACCATCACAATTGAAAATTCACTGCTAAAGGCATGGAGTGTTACTTTTAGCAGCAATGTTTTCTGACCATAGATTTCATATCTAGGGAAGTAACATTACACTGTAGATATCAGTCAATATTTTTCACCGATTTGTGTATTGTAAGCGCATATTCATTACTATTATCGTGCTAACCCATTTCGTTATACCATCTTCATAAATATTCTTAACTAACCTCGAATTACAATGAGAAAAAGTACTTGGATGGTTCACACTAAATGGTTTAAAAAATGAATATAACCTATTCACTTGAATTAACAAACCATGTAGTAGCGTGAATTCAAATTTAAAGAAACAAAGCCTTCACCTTATTCGTCAGAATTTCAAAATTCTGATACCTAATTAAGAGATGTCCTCTTGTAGGAATAATAATCTGTGCACTTGGAGCATTTAGCTCAACGGGGTACCTAGCCTATCGTGTGCCCTGATGGTGTTCTGGTGACTTTCGGGTTGCCTGATCTGCCAAGGGCGATGGGACAGTGCATGACAGTATTGTTGTGTGCTAGGTTCAAAGAGAATTGTTTGCTATATGCATGCAAGTCCGCCCCGTTATATTTCCTATTTCGTGCCCCCAAATGCCCTGGTACGGCCAAGAGTGGGGAGAGTCCGCTCTCCTTCTCCAAATGCTCTCACATGGCCACGCGTATATAGCCTCTGCCAAGGAAGTCCTACTCACTACCTTCTCGCGGCATTGTTGTTGTTTACGAAATTGAGAGGACGAAAAGCGAATGTATGGCGCTTTAACCGGGTTGGTGGACAAGGCGAGTCCACCTAGGGGAGTTGGAAAACCCTCATTCCAAACCAATGGCGCACATGGGCTCCAGTATAATAAAGGAACAAATGGCGTATGAATCAATCGTTGGTCACCGGCCACCATGGGACTGCACCTCCTCACGATGCTCCACTGCCTTGTGGATCAGATCCTTAGGTCGAAGGCTCCGGGTGTGGCCCCCTAAGTAAGCCACCTGCTTAGTTTGGGCACCTGAGCAGTATCACAGCCCTCACACAAATCAAATGAGATTTGTGTGGCGCATATGTATCTGGTGCTTCCTTGTACCAATATTTATGTGTTTAAATAAAAAGGTAAATTTAGCTCAACCTTTGAAGACTGTACTTTTTAGTTGTGTTAATTGGCTTTCTTCCTCAGCCTTATTGATTACCCAAAATACATTATCCTATAAATCTTAGTTCACAAGGCAAGCCCTCACATGGAATCCTGAGGGCCAAAGGAGAAGAGAAAGACCAAAGAACACATTACACCGAGAAATGGAGACAGATATGAGAAGAATGAACAAAAATTGGATAGAATTAGAAAGGTAGGCCCAGGACAAAGTGGGTCGGAGAATGCTGGTCGGCGGCCTATGCTCCATTAGGAGTAACGGGCGTAAGTAAGTAAATAATAAATCTTAGTAACCATTTTGTTTGTTTTTACTGTTTAACAAAAGAGGAACATCAGTATCTAGGTTAATAAACACAATAAAATAATCTCGAAAGATCAAGACAACGACCACGTGATGGTAACCACGCGAGAATTAATTAGAAAATACCAAATAATAATTACAGAGAAATTTTAAGAAGAGTTTTCATTATTCAACAAAGATATGGAGATGATTTCATTTATCGTAATTATAATTGTGGTTGTATTGTATAATGGATATAGATATATATGTATAATGGTAAAGAAGAATGATTTGTTCACTACACAGACTTTCGAAATGTTGTTTTAAGTAAGCCGAATAGTTGAATAATAAAACCAACAGTTTCATGATAGACATGTCGGTAGATGCAGACTACTTGGTTGAGGTCCGCAAGACTATCATAACTAATGGTTGGAGACTGTAACATGGCTCATAAACAATTACAACGGAAAAGATGTAACACTCTTTGTCTTCCCTTAATTACTTACTTTACTTACGCCTGTTACTCTCAATGGAGCATAGGCCGCCGACCAGCATTCTCCAACACACTCTGTCCTCGACCTTCCTTTCTAGTTCTATCCAATTTTTGTTCATTCTTCTCATATCTGTCTCCATTGCTCGACGCAATGAGTTCTTTGGTCTTCCTCTTCTCCCTTGGCCTTCAGAATTCCATGTGAGGGCTTGTCTTGTGACGCAGTTGGGTGATTTCCTCAATGTGTGTCCTATCCACTTCCAGTGCTTCTTCCTGATTTCTTCCTCCGCTGAATTCTGGTTTGTTGTCTCCCACAGTAACTTGTTGCTGATAGTGTCTAGCCAACGGATCCGAAATATTGTGTGTAGACAACTGTTAATAAACACCTGTATCTTCTGGATGATGACTTTCGTAGTTCTCTAAGTTTCCGCGCCATACAGTAGAACTGTCTTGACATTTGTATTGATAATTCTGATCTTGTTGTTGGTTGACAATTTTTTGAGTTCCAGATGTTCTTCAGTTGTAAATATGCTGCTCTCGCTTTGCCGACCCTCGCCCTCACATCTGCATCAGATCCTACGTGTCTTCCCTTAATATGAGATCAAAATTGTTCTATACCTTTCTTTCCACGAACTCATTCTTTTTCCTTGTATTATATATATATATATATATATATATATATATATATATATATCCTTATATCCGATCTTTCTTTTATATATTAGCACCATTGAAGTAACTACTTTGATGGATTCCGTGTTCCTCGTGTTGTGCTAATGAGGTATGGCAACTTGGACCGATGCATATATGTTCCTGGTCCTACGTTGTAGCTGACTGATGTAAAAACAGACTTTATGTAGACATTCATTGAAAATCTAATACCAGTTTTATCACATGGTACTTGTCAGCTGTGAAAATACTAAGACGAAAAAACTACTACGTTTTTCCAATGTTTTTAATGATTGTCTAGCTAAATTCAATCCGTGACGTAAAACTATTGATTTACGAAGAAGCCGATAGTAATTTAATGGCCCGGATCTGACCCCGATCAGATCTGGTGAATGGTTGTTATCGATATATACATGTCGTCAATCCTCGTTTATAATCACCGAGTTAGTAAATAACGCGTTGGTGAATAACGAAATTAAATAATTATCAGAAGGGGTTTTTGTGGAGATTTAGTATATTTCATAGTTGAAAGCGTGAGTCAATTGAAGCTAGACCACCATCGAAAACCTGGAGGCACTGAACGGCCGTTTCGTCCTATTGTGGGGCTCCTCAGCAGTGCGCATCCACGATCCTGCCTCGCGAGATTCGGACCCAGGACCTACCAGTCTCGCGCGCAAGCACTTAACAGATAGACCATTGAGCCGGCATCCAACGGTGTTGATATCTAACCTCAACTAACCATGGAGCTAATCCATGTCAGGTATCTACCTCAGTACAATGGAAGTTGGTCGAGCAATTTCGTGGATTGGTTGAGGTTAGACATCAACACCGTTAGATGCCGGCTCAGTGATCTATCTGTTAAGTGCTCTGGCGCGAGACTGGTAGGTCTTGGGTTCGAATTCCGTGAGGCGGGATCGTGGATGCGCACGGCTGAGGTTTTCTATGGTGGTCTAGCTTCATGATCTCAAATATATAAAATCTCTAGAGAAGACAAGTTGACGTATTAATACTGGAAATTAGTCAGTGTTAGAAAAAAGAACCTTATATCAATGAGTATATTTCAAGAATAATAAATGTTGTGATTTCTTTTTAAGATTTTTTAATTGAGTAGAGCTATATTCATATATGTTGTACAAGTTTGCTAGCTAAAAACTGTTAACATTGTGAGTTACGGATACTATTAAAAATTGCCACTCCAATGAGTCTAAATAACTCATAAATATTGCTTAAAAACAGAAAATAAAATGACTGCACTATTTTAGTTGAATCTTACCACTGATGCTTACGACTGCAATTGATCAGTCTCTTATTGGCATACGTGCGTATTGCCTTAATTTACAAGCATTCTAAGCAATGGTGGATAGTGGCTAGCAGTGGAATCCAGAACGCGCGATTCGTCCTGTTTGGGACTCGTCAGCTGGATGTACCTGCGTCTCAGATTAGATGTTCATTCTGGGAATCGAACGCAGTACCGTTCGCTCTAAACGCCATCGCGTTATCCACTTAGCTTGTGAGTCCTGGACTTCACTGCTAGCCACTATCTATCTTTGTTTATAATGCTAGAAAACGAAATGTTTTGTACTATCCAAACTAACTTCAGATTTCATCAAAAGTCGATATCAGGTGACGAACAATTGGGAAATTACCAAGAAACACTAGACAGCCAACACATCCTAGGATCAAATACATTATATTTTAAATCCCTGTATTACAATTAGTATCAACTTTTGTTTCAGTAGCGACTGGTTTAGCGTTACACCGTGCCTGTCACAAATCTTTCTTTGGTAATCGTTTCATCATAATCATGATAAGTGTACCTAACTTGACAAACATTGACAGTCTTAGTCTTCTCTGAGGAACAGCAATATTCTCATAATCGCTTAAGTGGAGAACACTTTAACATGGTGTTGTATTATGCCATATATTTCGGTCGATAGTTTAGATGAATAGTCCCATAGACCATTGAGGACTATGTATAAAGTGAACAATCAATATAAAAGTAACGCTTTTGAAGAGTTTCATCATTAATTATTTCCAACACATTATCTGAAATTTCTAGTCTACGTTTCTTCCGGGAAATAATCGAAAATCAATAAAGCTAAATGTAATTGTATAATAAAGTTTAAACGCGAGCGTTTCAAGGTATCAATTTATTTAAACTGTTTATCCCCTTTTCTAATTCTGTTGGTTCAATGAACAAGATCTTTCTGATGAATTGTTATACACGATTTAGATATCATGAGTTATATCCACAAACGAATACTAAATTTCATACAGATTGTGTGGCCACCTTCTAATACAGCAGCCTGAGTTCGTCCATGTTGAAGGTCGCCCCTCTTTCGAATACATTTATTCTAATCATTTCAAATCAATATCATTGTTCATCACGTAACATGTGACAGCAATCATGAAACCATACGTATAGCTTAACCCCTTTTTGACTGGTTATTCTTTACTAGTTATTACATAGGTTCTTCTCAAGGTACGGAACCCATCCCAGAAAGACTAGTCACCTCTATTTTTACATACATCAGACTGTATCATAGTCAAAGTACTGTTCAGTCTATCGAGATGCATCAAATCGACCTTCGTACTATTAGTAATTATGCAGCTGTATTAGAAGCCCCCACCTCAACAACGAAGAACAAGTCTTGCTATCAGTGTTCAGTGCTCAGATGAGTAAATACATTTCATTTACTTACGTCGTGTTATCAATATCCCAGTTGAGCACGGTAAGCAATACTGTAGATTCGTGCGTTTGGAACTTTGAGCTAAGCTTTTGTATGAAGACTAATGATCATATTCACATTAATTAATCCGCAGTAGATGGGATGAGGTCTCGAACTAACCACTTAACGACTGAAAATCGAGTATCTCGAATCATAAAGTAGGAAGACAAAACAAAACAAAACATTTGAAATATCATTAATATTCTGTACAAGGTATGAAATGATCTTTGAAGTGTAGTTACTTAGTCTTCACCATTTGATCGACGAGCTCGTTTACCACCACGAGATGATCTACGAGCAAAATATTGTTTTCGTCTTTTACGTTCATTAGCAGCTTTAATGGCATTTTCTTTAGCTAATTTCTTCTTGTGTTTTGTTACACGAATAATCATTTTCTGTTTTTGACGTTGCATAAAATCTGAGTGTAATTGACGTAGGCGCGTTATTAATTCTTGTCTTGATTCAGATTCCATTTCATCAGCAGTTTTAACTGGAGCAGGTAATTCAGCATTTAAAGCAGCTTTTACAGGATCTCCACCAAGCATAGCTAATGCTTCTTTACGTGATGGTTTAGGTTTATCTGCAAATGGAAGCGCTGCAGCCAATTTGATTGGTATACGTAAAGGTGCTGTAACATGTATTGGACGATTTATAGGCTGTATATATAAATAATAGTAAAAACAATTATTATAAATACAAATTTTTACATATTGAGATAAGATGGTGGTTAGAGGTGGTCAACAGGAAACCCTGGACCCGGGTTTCGTGCTACTTGGCACTCCTCAGCAAGGTGTACCTGTAATCTTGAGGGAACTGGTGCATGTAATTATCACGATAAGGGCAGCGTTAACTAAAATTCCTACACTTTAAGTGTATGACTAAGGGTTAAATTGAGATTTTCACAAGAATGAAAGTATGTTAGAGCTTATTTGTAATGGAGAAGATGTAATGAATTACATCTTTTAAACCATGATCATATTCTCTCTATATGAATAGTTTAATGAATGCTTAATATTTTAAATTATCAGTGATAATGTTACTACTTCTGTTGTGAACGAGGATAAAAATGGGGACAACCAAATGTATCCCAATACATTCCTATACTATACCCTTATATACAACCTATCTTTTATATACTACCACCCCTAAATTAACTACTTCTATGAATCCGGTGTTGATCTTGTTGTGCTAATGAGGTGTGGCAAATTGGACCGATGTATAAATGTGCCTGGTCTTACGTTGTAGCTGACTGACAATACAATTAAAGAATCACTTGGTGAAATATGCGAATCATATATTGAATAGTTCATTTGCAGATTTCCATGATTTGTCCTTCACATTCTATATGATTCCTAAGATTCACAATTTCTTTCTAATTCCGTTTGTTTTCTTTAAATCGACCTTCATAGTTTTCTTCTGCCAGGTTTTCCACTTCTGATTGGTGTTAAATACTACTTATGTCGACAGAAATAAGTAGCATACATAACACTTCTACTACTCTACTATTTGTCTTGATAATTTCATCTCACCCTGTAGATGATGAGTTATGACAACTTGTACATAATTGTCAACTTATGTATTTATTGCGAATGACTGATTGATAATTAAGGGGTTTGTGTGGAGGTTTCAGTATTTTCATAGTTAAAAGCATGAGTCAATTGAAGCTAGACCACAATGGAAAACCTAGAAGCACTGAACGGCCATTTCGTCCTATTGTGGGAC